>NC_134473.1:74877936-74927936 GCF_964194025.1 Convolutriloba macropyga | reverse complement strand
GACGAAAGGCTTCATACGGTTTATCAGTTGAATTTTTGCAAAAACTGTTTGGGAGCGAACCATCGAGCCAACAACTGTCCTTCAAATTCTAATTGCAGGGAGCAAGGATGCGGATATCGACGCAGCACTATGCTACACGGTGCCAAAAGTAGATACGGGCGAACACTGACCTCAATTGTTCAAACAGACTCTCAATGAAACAATTCAAGAGGAAATGGTAACTCATTTGCAGTTATCAACAACAAAGAAAGAACCACAACAAAGGAAACAACAGCAGCAACTAAAACAACGAAACTTCTCTATGTCATGCCAGTTTTTGTACACAACATGGAAAACAAAATTCGGAGATACGCCTTCATCAACCCAGGAAGTAGCTTAACAATACATCTCTCGAAGACAGCCGATGAACTACGCTTTCAGAAAGAAACACATCAACAATTTGTCTTGCAAGGAGCCAACGGAGCAGACACAAAAACATGTTACAAAACGTCAACAAAAATTTCAAATTCGCAGGACGATGAACGCTACAATATCAAACAGTTATATGTTGTGGAAAATATCAATTTGCCAAAACTGCAACCGGGAGACATTGCCTGAAAGTATGACCACCTTGGACATGTCGATATGCCAACTCTGGATAATCTCCAAGTCACTTTATTGATTAGACAGGACAACATTAACCTTATCTCACCAGTCAGAGTGGAACAAGGGCCAGCATCAGCACCACGTGCGAGTCTTTTCAATATTGGTTGGACTATTTCTGGACCACATACAGTACTGGATGACAGCAGAACACAACATTCAGTGCATCATACTGCTTTGTTTTGTAGCAGTTGCCTCGAACCAGACAATGACCTCAACGATGAAATTTCTCAATAGTGGAAAGCAGAGACGATACCGTTCGAAATCAAAAGCAAAGCAAATGATCCAGAGATTTTGCTTGCCAACAATATACTTAACACAACATTCGTGAGACAAGCGGATGAACGTTATGAAGCAAGACTACACTGGAAAGACAACAGCAGTTTGCCAGACAACCAGTCACAAGCTTTTACTCATCTGAACCATCTTGTCATCAAACTACAAAAGAAACCTGAACAGTACAAGAAATACAATGAGGGCATTCAAGCAGACCTAGAAAAGGGCTACATTGCAAAAGTACTTTTTCACAAACAGAATGATACAGGTTGTTACATACCACACTGTGGTCTTGTCAACTCAAACAAACCTGACAAGATACGGAGAATCTGCATTGCCAAAGGACCACAAAGCGGAATAAGCCTCAATGACAAACTCTTAGTAGGACCTGATCTCCTCGGGAATATGCTTGGAAAATTGCTACGATTCCGACAGGGAGCTGTCGCAATCCAGGGAGACATTGAAGCAATGTTTATGCAAATTGTAGTACGACAAAAAGACTGACGTTATCTGCGATTCATGTGGAGACAAACAAAAAAGCCAAGAAATGGAGGTGTATGAATACCAATGACATATCTTTGGAGCCAGGGACTCACCAGCTTGCGCAAATTTTGTTTTGCAACAGACAGCCAAAGACGACATCAAAGATAACCCAAACTCTCTGCAGATCATTCAGCGGACATTCTACATGGATGACATGGTTGCATCTTTCAGGGACACTATCACTGCTTTCACTACAGCCAAGGATGTCAAAGATACTCTGAAAAAAAAATAAATTCAACCTGAAAAGATGGTGCAGCAACAGCCGTGAGTTTTATCAGCAGTTGCAAGACGATCTTTGCAAACCAGTCAAAACGCTCTTCAGTTAAAGTTTTCATCAAAGAGTACTTCGAGTTCATGTGAGCCTGACTACGACGAATTAATGTTCAGAGCCAAAGACAGAAAAAACAGGGACAGGAAAACATGGACACTACGCAAGTTTCTGTCTTTTGTGTCAAGTTTCTACGATCCCTTGGGAATCATATCTCCATTCCTCATCCAAGCAAAGATTCTATTGCAAGAATTGTGGAAACATGGACGCGAATGGAACGAAGCCATCAGTGGAAACAATGGAAGGGTCATCAAGGATTGGGTAGAGGAAACGGAATTGTTAGGTACGGTAGGGGTAAACAGGTTGGTAGGTGGTACAGGACTTGAGGACACAATGGAACTTCATGTATTCTGCGACTTATCATTGGAAGCAACAGCACCGGTAGCATACATCAAGACAACTAGCAACCAAGGAACCACAACTCGGGCAAAACAAGAGTGGCACCCTTACGTCAAAAAAAAATTCCCAGACTAGAACTGCAAGCCGCACTTTATGCAGCATGATTGAAAAAAACAATTGAGGATGAAATTAATTTCAAGTTTGTCAAAATATTTTTATGGAGTGACAGCACAACCGTTCTCAATTGGATAAAGAACTTCAAATTGAAACAAAAGAAGTACACCGGAAACCAATTTGCCGAAATAAGGGTTCTCATAAGCGTTAATTTGTGGAACTACCTCAGTACTAAGGACAACCCAGCCGATCAAGGAACGAGAGGACTCAAAGTAACAGAGATGACAGAAAATTCTTTTTGGCTACAGGGACCACAGTTTCTTCTATCTTCTAAAAAGAACTTTACAACTGAGGAACAAATACATGAGTAGACCTTATTGAACAGCGCAGAACAGAAGTCTAAGGTAACGCGACGACAGCCAATTGACAAGGACCTCATTAATGCCCACAGGTTTAGCCAGTGGTTTGAACTCATCCATCCAGCCGTCATCATCAAAATTGAAAACCTACAAAACAAAACGAAATTACATGACCAACAGATCATCGATGCAGAGATTTCTCTTCCGTTTATCTCAGCAGCAATCATTCAACGAGGATGTAAATCAACTAACACACAACAAGCCAGTTCAGAAACAGAGCAGATTGATTCAGTTGACACCTTCAAAAGACAAAGATGGTATCATTCATTCAAACACCAGACTAGCCAACGCACCAGTTTCAACAGCAACGAAAAATCCAATAATTTTAGACGGCATAAACAGGATTATACGTCTTTTTCTGGGACTTCAACACAACATAAATGGTCATGTTGGAGTTGAACAGCTAACACACAGCATTCATCTGAACTATTGGGTTCTTCAATGCCAAACAGTAATGAAGAAGATCGATGCTACGAATGCAAACGACGGAGACAACCCAACAGCCAGCCTCAGATGTCAGATCTTCCAAGTTACTGATTCTCAGCCGAACCTGTAGCCTTCAAGGAACCAGGGTGGACTTTTTAGTGCCTTTTGACATCTACAGCCAGATCAACACAGCCATGAAAGCCTACTGTTGCTTAATCACCTGTCTAACGATACGAGGCGTTCATATCGAAGGGACCAGAAACTTGCAAAAGGAAACATGCATAATGGAATTCCAACGATTCTTCAGCCGACGAAGACTACCGGAAAGAGTTCACTGTGACAACGCTCTATGTTTCGCCAGTACAGCAAAGACCTTTGAGGAAAGCAGGTTCACAACTACAGAGATACAGAAATATACGAAATCGAAAAAGATTGCATGGAAATTTGTTCCACCGGGAGCAACACCTTTTGGTGGACCGTGGGAACGCCTCATTGGGATGAGCAGACGACTATTTTCCAATATCGCCGGACAATTCCAGGAAGACCAATCCTCATTTGCCAAGTGGAAGCTCTACTCAACAGCCGGCCTCTAACATTAGTCAGCTGTGACATTCGCGAATTGGAAAGCCTCACACCAGGACATTTTTTGACAGGAACGACAACAGGACTGCCATCAGACACTACAATTAGCAGGAACAACAGAGGAACAGGAAAACTATGGAACAATGTCAACAGTATCATGAACGAATTGTGGAGACGCTTTTTAAAGCAATATCTCCCAACACTCAGACAACGTTGAAAATGGCATTCGAAAAAAGACGGGATAGAAGTAGGGGACATGGTATGGATACTAGAAAACAACACGCCAAGGGGTATTTGGCCGGTGGGTAGGGTACAAAAAGTAAATAAATGTAAATATAATGTGGTAAGGTCTTACCTGGTTAAAATTCAAGAGGGGATTTTGTAAAACCCGCTATTAAGCTTAGTTTGATTAACAACAAATGAACTGAAAGGTTATCAATAGTGAATGCGGAACATTAATTTAACCACAATCCGAAGCAAACCTGATATAAATATTGGGATTAGCGTAAAGTGAAAGATGAAATTTTTAAAGACCAGTTCAAATTGTTGGCAATTCGTAGGGACTTTTAGGTATCATCCAGGTACAATTAGGGATTTCAATAAAGAAATCACCAGGACACTCAAATCAGCAAAACTTAGCGTACATTAAAAATACTTTCAAGTGGAATAATTTTAGTTAGGTAGGTAGGTAGGTTTAACAGGTAGACAAATTCCAGATAGACATTAGGTAGGTTTTGGAATTCAAATGCGCTATTAATTAGCTTTTTTGCAAAACAGCAGATAGCTGAAATGACAGGATAACAGTATTTGGAATACATAGATGACACTAATCAGCTTAGGTAAAACCAAACATTAGAGGTAAAAAGTATTTCAAAACATTTGGTATTCCGACAAACTCTAATTTGGTTAAAAAAAACAGGTAAAATGTAGGCAATAGGTACAAAGCAGTGGTATGTTTAGGTGAGCAGGGAACATGGGGAGCATCAATTTGCCAGCTAGCATCTTTCAACGAGCAGACATGCAACAAATATTTTTTCAAAAATCGTTCGTTATTTGATATTCGCCAATCAGCCAATACAAATGTTGATTCAGAACAACTACAACTATAAACAGTCAAACGCAATCACCACAGAAAGCAAATCAATTTTCCAGCATACAACTTCCATATAACACTACAAGCACCACATTGACAACCAGTACACAGCAACAATCTACAGACAACGCCGACGGAAGACGTCAACAGAAATTTCACGACAACAAAAAACACTTCAGCAGGAATTCCTTCAGCAGAAGCAGCAGCATATTTTGAACAACAGTCGACGAATTTTTCAACAGCAGACATCATCAAAGACATTTCAGAGATACAGACGAGTCCATAACTTCACGATCAGCGTTTTATTGAAGACAGAACTCAATACAACGTTTTCAAAAGAATCATCAGCAGCTGAAGTGAGAAATACAGTTCGGCTACACAGACGAAATAACAGAGCAAAAGAGAACAAAAGACGACAAAGAGCGACTTCAAACAGGCTTCAACAGCAACAGATCGACTGCAAACTTTCTGATTTTCAGTGCCCAAAAATGGGGGCCGAGTTTACCAGGAGAAGCACGTGCTAAATACTGTAACATTAAGAAAACCAAGTCATCATGTTGGTTATATAATTGTACTTCAATGATTAGGAAATGGATTACTTTTTTAGGGTAGCAAAAAAGATTTGTGAAGCATATCTCTAGAAAGTTTTAACTGTTGACAAGGAACAACAGTGGGCAAATGGTAGCCCACGCATATCGTCCCAAAGTAACCATAAATCAAGGATCTTGTTTTTGAAACACCACCAACACTGGCGTCAGTGAAGCAAGCTGATTAATTTGCTTCTCTGATGTCCGGCCACAACACCACAAACACTACACATTCAATATTAACTGAAGGCGGAACACCGCACATCCCCCAGCTTAGTGAGCTTAAATTTTATATGATGCACTTGCTATTTTTCTATAGTAGCGAGCTATATCACAACAAACAATTTGTATCTGGGGGTCATAAAAAACACTGGGTGCCGAAACAGAATGGATTTGGATTGCCTTATCATGGTTGATTTTGGGCGAACCTGGCAAAGTGTTAAGAAAGTTGGGCAAAAAATAAAGAATCTACACTGTTTCACCACCCGTTACAAACAAACAGACAAATACTTGACAGAGAAACAACTCAATTTAAATGCCGATAAAACAGAGATGTTATTTTTCACAAATCATACGAATTCGGAGGCAGAGTTTACTTTTACAGGTGAAGTTACCGAACCAGCTCATGCTTGTCGTTATCTGGGAGTACATATTGATTGAAGATTAACTTTTGAAAATCACCTGAACTCAGTTTCAAGTAAAATGGCTACTTCAAATCATGCTTTGTATCTTGTAAGAAATCAAATTCCTTTGAAGTTTATAATTGATGTTTTTAAGTCATTTAAACTCTCTCACTTTTCCTTCAGTGGAGTATTCTTTCAAACTCCTACAGCAAAAAACATAATATGCACAAACAGTCAAACTAACAGGGGAATTAAAATTTGTTATTTTCGCCAGAAATTGACCATTCCGTTGATCTTCTCAATAATGATCCTATCCTGCCACACCAATTGTTTATCTCGAAAGGTAGCCTAATAAAGCTACAAACAGATATAAAACACTGGAAAGAATACGAAAATTTTAAAGTGTTTACTAGTGGCCATAACGGTAGACAGAACAAGAGAACAAATCCAATTATTATAAAAAAACAACGGAAGCGAAGTGGAGTTACAAATGCTTGATCTTCAAAAGCTTTCAAAATTGGAACAAACTGCCCGCTTTGATAAGAACTTTTAAAAGTAGAACTCGCTCTAAAAAGGTTTTAACCAAGTTTTTGCTCGTCAGTCACAAATATGTTCCCGATAATAGAAAAAAAAGAAACAATCAAATCCTATTTTTACCTATGAGAACGAACAGTCACAATCTTAAGATTATTATATTAAAAGAATACTGGTTAACTTAATTTAACATTTTAAAACATGGAGATATCTAACCTTAGGGTTAAATTCTTAGTAATTTACTTATTTGAAAAATATAGCAGCTACTGCGTAAAAAACAGCACATGCGGTTGGGGGTGTAAAAAATATAAGCACACTAAGCTGGGGGCGGGTAAAACAGAATAGATCTCAAAAAAAATTAACGTGTGAAGTGCAGCGCACTCTAATTTTTTTTCGAGTCGAGGTTAATCCAATTGATTTTACTGACTGAAGCAGATCTCAAGAATCACAATCTAATGTTGCATAAATAGCAAGCAGCTCAAATATAGATGGTTTTATTGTCAAAGATAAATACAGCGATGAATTTGCGATAAAACATGCGTAAAAATTGGCTATTGGGTGATGGAATTAAGGATCTTTTTCGTTTCTGCCAAACCCCGCCCCCAATTTCCGTATGTTATAATTCTCCAGTAACAGAGCACACTCGATTACTTAGCAAATCAGCTATGAAAAAATGTGGCACTTTTGTCTTGGGGGTACAAATGACATAAGCTGAGGACACAAATGGAAATATCCGAAATATGTTTAGAAATGTCGATAAAAGAAACCGTTGAAAAGCTAGCAGATGGCGTTTTAATATCCGTGCATCCTATGCTATTACTGTTTTGGTTGGGGGTTTTTTAAAACACTTTACTTCTCGGGTGTGATTTAAAGAAAATGCTTGCAATCAAAGACTCTTTTTAATTCAAAAATTAGAAATTCTGAACAATGTTATAAAGTCAAATGTTGCAGAGTTAAAGATTTGAAAAATTAAAATAAGAGAAATATTGTTACAGAGATTAATAAGAAGAAATTTGAGTGCTCGGAGACAGGCAAATGGATAAATTACTTGAGGTGTTAATTATAGTGGTTGGTTGTTTTCATATCAATCGTTAATTTACTTTGGTTTAGTTTACCAGTTTCTCTAATGGGTTTGCGAATTTCTCATGGTTATTCTACCCGCATGGTTCTTTGTTAGTTGAAACAACAGATAACAGGTTTACTTGCATGACAAATCCAGTCAAGATTAAACATACCTTGACGTATCCGGTCAAGGTTTAAATCCTTGATGTTTCCCATCACAGTTTATAATGCATTTGCTTTTCTGTAAAATTCAGGTTTACTCTTGATTACAATCTGTTTGTGTTGCTAATATTAAATGTGAACTTTTCAAATTCTGTCTGTATTTTATAATTGACAAGCATGTCATACGTTCTATATAGGGGTTACTACACTGCCTCTCGCTAAAAAAATGAGTCTTTAACTCACACAGAAGCTTTTTTTTATCCATATTTGATTTCAAATGTTCGTCTGATTTTCGACTGAAATGATTCGGTTTCTCTCGTCCTCCGTAATTTAGTTTGGCTGCAAAACAATCTTGAAGAGATCGTACCGACCACCCTTGTCCGGGTGACACAGCAAAAAGAACGTTTTGTAGTGCTTCAAAGTTGTGGTGGTTGTTGCCCCCCGAGGCATTAGGAGCATCTCGTATAGATTGGGTGGTCGACTGAAAAAGATTTTTGTATTTATAGCTTCAAGCCTCGTCTGGACTACTTTTGTTGTTTGCTCCGTTTTCACCCTGTTTCTAAACTTTCTGATATCCTCCTCGCCAATCTCCAGCTCATCCACAAGAGCGACAAATTCCCTTGCCTTGCTTTCTGCTTGGCTTTTAGCTTCTTCCAACTCCCTGTTCAACAATTCAACCTGCCTCCTACAGGACTCCTGCTGATTTTCAGCGTTTACTAATGGCTTTTTTGTCTCTAGAAGTTGCTCAATTAATCTTTCATCTTGTAGTGTTAACTGCCAAAGCTCTTTTTTGAGCAGAGCCCCAGCAATTCCCATCATTTCGCTGTTGTTTATCTTTTTCTGCTGCTCTTCAATATTGCCCCGCAGCTCTTTCAGTTCAATCACAGTGATTGGATCTCTGTCTACGATATTGGGGGGCTGAAGTTGCGCCAAGGGTAATACATATCTTTCATTGTACGTCACTCCAATAATACTATAAAGCTGATGCCTGACGATTGACTTGACTTCTTAGAGCTCCGTTAGGTAATAACAGTAATCAGCCATATTTGGTTCTGCCATTTCTACGTATTACAAAATACAATTTATCTAGTGTGTCAATTTAAACTCTAGCTATTTCGGGAAAAGATTTCACTTTTTTGCTTTTACAACTACAATTTGCTGGTATAACTGTCACACAGTCCAACTGTGGTGTTTTTTCTTGTCAAGTTTTGGTGCCTAGAACGTTGTTTGAGATGAAAATACTCTCGTTCCGCCATTGGATTAATGGGTTCCAGTTCATCTAGAGCATTGGTGCCACTGCGTAATATACCGATTGACAGGCAAGACTCTCATTACACGCACCACACAAATATTGATTTTAAAGCCAATAAAAATAGTCATCAAACTTATGGTGACTTCCCTGGTCATATGCCAGATTTGTTTCACTTTATTACAAGTAAATTAAAAATTAAGTTCGTGCCCCTGGAGCCCGTATCTGGAATCCATCTAGAAATACTCTAAGACCTCATATTCAATTGAGCCCTCTTGTCCCAGGAAAACCTCTCCTCTTGTTCTTGTTTTTCTTGAGTGTCTTAACTTTTGGGCTGTCTTGCTAAATTCAAGGTCATCATCATTGAAAAATTTTTCCATTAGTGCAGTACATGACCACTTGACGTTAACTCTGTGATTGTGTGCATCTCTCTGGGTTCGTCAATCAGTTCCAATTCACGGCCATATGTAATCCACAACCAATTCTGCATCTCAAGTGCGTACCAGTACAAAGGGTTGCATTTCGATATTGTAAAATTTCTATAGAACACTTTAGAAATATTATCCATTTACCTTATTTGTTCTGAAATGTTGTCAGAAGACACCCTAATTGTTACTTCTTTGATACAAAAAGAACTTTCTATGACAGGGACTACAACTTTAGGCAGTTATGAACAAAACATACTCCTCCCGCTCTCTCGGCGTGTAATCCTGGTGTGGTTTATTGATATAAGAAAACTTGGTGAGCGTTTCCATTTATTTGTGTGGGTAGAATCATTGCCTTCCGCAGTTTTTCTATGTGACTATTCAATAGCTCTATTCCTTTAAAATTTTGAAACATACTTCGAAAATCCCACATAGAGAGTTGATCTGTCCTTTGTCCTTGATAAATGTCTCAGATAATTATGATGGTGAAAAATACGTTCCCTGATCCTCAAAGATTCAGTTGTGTAATATAATACTCTGGTTTGTTTCAAAAAACTCAAAATTGTCTACCTGATTGGTCTTGTTTTTTTTACTCAACTGCTAAACTTTTTTGTCTAACTTGCTGGTTAAATACCAATTGCTTCCAGGGTTGACTATCTTTGCTTTTTGTGGAGTTCGAAAACTTAACTATCTTAAACTTATTGGGTTTGTATCTTGGTCAAATTTATATTGCACCGAAACTAATTCAAACTTATCTCCTTGATTTGACAAGGTTAGCTCCTGATTCAGAAGGTCTTTAAAATATAAACAAGTTCCTCCAGTTGTTTTCCTAGTTTGAATGAACAAGGTTACAATGATTATTTCAGCAAAAACCATGATGTTGTTTTTTGTTTTTAATTTTTTGGACTGATCCTGTTCACGGGGTAGATATAGTTCACTCTCTTCTCGTCTCCGCCTTTCAAAACTTTTTGATATTTTCTGAAGAAACTCTGAGTCATTTCTGCCACCAAAAGCTCCATTAGGTATTTCTTTAGGAGGATTAAAATCAAATTATGCAAGTCCCGAGTCCCAGTAACACCAACTTGTGTCCAACTAGTTTTTGGCAGACTGATTCTTTCAAAGCTTAAATGGTTGGAATTTTCGTTGAGCTATGTTGCATCGCCATACCAATCACTTTTTTCAGCGCAGTTACAGTATATGCGGCTCTGTACATACAATTTTCTGGTTTACTCATGTTGTTCTCAGAGTAGTTGAGTCCTCCTTGGTTTGCCTGCGCTTCCATGATATGTGATGTCTCGCATTTGTTCCATTCAGACATTGCAAATTTTTGCGTCTGCAGAATGTTCTCAAAATCATACCCCACAATCTTTAAGGATTAAGAAAAACTTAATTTGCTAACCACTTGGAGAAGTTTCCAGTTCAGCTGCACGTCCCAATTTGGTTTCCACGCCCCCTTTATTTTTGTGGTATAATTTTTTCCCTGTGAATCGTTATCCTTGAACAAAAAACAGTCTTTCAGTTCCTGTGGTCTTGTTATTGCCAAGGCACTACTTGTCTTATCTCGTCGTTCTGTAAGAGTTTGCGAAGTAGACGTCGTGCTTCTATTTGGAAATTTTTCGCTTTCACCTCTTTCTGTTATTTCCACCATGCCATCCTGCTTGTGGTGTGTGGATGCTTTGGGCGCACCTATTTTTGTTCTTTCTGCTCTTGTCGTTTGTGTTAGTAGTTATTGATTTCCCCTGGTTGTTTCAAGCAATTCTTCTATGACTGTCGAATCAGGAGTTTCAGTACCAGGGTTAAATTGACTATTATATCCTCCAGGAATTACTTATTTTTTTTCTGTGTCCTACAACTTTTCAGTGACTACTTCGGTTTCCACGAAAAGTTCGTTTATTATGGGTTCATCCTCTGCCTTTTTATCAGTGTAGCATTTCTACTGTTAAAACGTTTGAGTGAATCGTACTGGAGCTTTTGATTTTTTTGGTTTTCACATCTTCAACAACAAAGTTTAGATCGTTGATTATTTCACATATTACTTAGAGTCCACTGTAAAAGGATTGAAATTTTTTTGTCGGGCCAGTTTTTAAGGTGGGGTTCGACACCATTACTAAAACACCTACTTCATATTGTGATCCGATTGTTCTACGGTTATAGTAGGTTTTTGTTTTTCTTGCTCCACATCCGTGCTTTCCCGTACCAGTTCATGGCGCGTTTGTACTTCGTTTTTCAGGCAACCAACATAATCACTCAAGGTCGGGTAGATTTTGGTTTGTTTTGTTTGAAACATGCAATCAATCGGCAGAGCGCATGATTTTCCAAAAAGAGGAAAAAAGGGCTGTACTTGGTCTCAGATTGAATTGATGATCTCTACGCCATCATTATCAGCGGAAGGTATTAACTCAAGGTTCTGTAATGTTCACCGACATAATTTGCAAGACTCTCGTCGATTGTGCGATTGATGCGCGCTATCATTGCGTTTCCTTGAAGTAATAAGCTGTTGTTGATGTCCTGTTTTTTCCTAGCTCTTTGCAGATTTTCTTGAAAAGATTCGACGTAAAGTTTTTGCCTTTGTCACTATGGATATTTGCTTGACAAACAAATCCTGAGACCCATACCTTTACAACGGTCTTAGCTGCTGTTGAGGCTTCTTCGTTGCTCATAGGAGTTGTATCATGCCAGTTGGTAAACTGATCGCCCTTTAACAGAATGTATTTGTTTCCACTTGGATCGGTTAAAGGTCCAATAACGTCCAAGATAACTTGCCAAAACAGGTGACTTGGTTTTCAAGTTGTCAGGTTGTGTATATGTTTCAGGTGTGGTGACTTCTTTTGACAGCACACTTCGCAAGAAATTACCCAATCGTGAACATCTTTTGTCATCCCGGGTCAGTAGAATAGTTTTTGGAACCCGATCAAAAGTATTAGCCATAACAAAATGTCCGCATTGTTCATGAAGTGAAAGTAGAGTTTCAGTTAAAAGAGATCTTTGAATGACTATTTGTGTTAAGTTGTTAAAATTGTCAATAATTTGTTTCTCTTAATTGGATCAATTTTCATTCGTATTCTTCTGAATTCAGTCCAAAGTTTCCACAATGGCCTGGAGGCTCCTAATATGTTTTTTGTTTGAAGACGTTTTCTGCTCTCAATCCAATTTCTCAGTATAAAAAATTTGGCTGCATTTTTCTGATGGTCATTTAGTTGTCACACAGATTTCCGTAATCCAGTGGACTAGATATTTTTGTCTTCCGTTTTTACTTGTATTACTCGATCGCAATCATTGACTTCTTCTTCAACCTGTGGAATTCCTGACAGACAGTCTGCGTGAGGGATCTTCTTGCCCGCTGTGTGTTTGATTCCAAAATCAAACTTTCCGAGTTTTTCTATATATCTGGCTAATAATCCGTCTAATTCTCTGAAACTATATTACGACTTGAGAGCTCCATGGTCCGTAACAATTAAAACTTTTCCTCCCAGAATATAATTTCTGAAAATTTGAGTAAAATTAACTATCGCAAAAAGTCTCGTTTTTTGAAGAGTAGTTTCGTGGACTTTTGCCTAGCGTTTTGATTGCGTATGCAATAACTCTTTCACCCCATCGTTTTCTTTGGGAAATAATTGTTCCAATGCCAATCAGAGAGGCGTCGGTGGATAAAGTAGAAGGATCCGTGTCATTCGAACAACCCAAAGTTGGTGCTTTTTAATGTTAATGTTTTAGTTGTTCAACTGCTGATTCACACTCTTTGCTCCAATAAAAACGTTCTTTTTTGGTAGCTTATAAAACTGTTATGCTATTTTGACAAAATCTTGTATCAAACTTCTGTAAAAACCAACTAGTCCTACTATTTCTCTCAGCTCTTTTATTGTTCGTGGTTTTTTCAGTTTACAAACACTTGGGCAGTCTCTTCCACTTGTAGTTTTCCACTGGTAGTCTCTTCCACTTGTAGTCTCTTCCACTTTCTTTTTCCATTGGAGCTAAAAAAGTTGTCACGTTTTGCGATTCTTCATCCAGTGCCATTTGAAAGTATCCCGATGTCAAATTGGTATTAGAAAAAGTCTCTTTTCGTCTAGAGAGTCAGTAACGTCATTTATTCTTGGCAGCGGCCAAATGTTTTTCTCGATTTATTTGTTCAAAGCTATGTAATCTATATCTAGTCTGTAGCTGCCATCTTTTTTTCACAAATATTGATGGTACTTCCCAATACGAATGAGCTGGTTCAATAATTTTTGCATACTATAGAAATTCAACAATTTTTTTGATTGCTTTTCTTTTATCGAAGCTCATACTTCAATAAATTCTTCTGAAAGGATGTGCATATTTGTTGGGTTTAATTTGGTATTTCATTTTGTCACAATGTCCTAAGTCATCGAGTTTTGGGGGAAAATTGGTTGATGTCTCAGGAACAATTCCTGTACTTTCTTTTTCTGCTAGTTTTTTAGAGTAGATCCTCCAAAATTGCGTGTTCTCCCATTTGAAATTTCTCCAAGTTTTTTGGCTAATATTGATTTTTGAAAATTACATTCACAATTAATTTCTGTTTGTCTTCAAGATAGCTTACTAATTTAGTGCTTTTATAAACGGTCACTGGTTTGTCCGTTGGATTAAAGACTTCTATCAAACTAGAACCATATTTCATTGATATCATGCAGGCGGCTAAAAGTCAGCCAGTCTCAAAGTCAAAATCTACAATTGCTTCCATTAATACTTCTGCTCCCGAAATTATTTCTCCGTTTTCAACAGCTAATCGAATTCTCATCAGACATTCTTGTTTGTTTTTACTCTGTATATAAGTGTTTTCTCCCTCAATTGCAAAAACGTGAACACCTTGCGCTTTCTCTGTGGTAAGTGGTATAAGTGGTATTTAAATGTTTAACTGACTGATATATATTTTCTCTTCGTGTACGCTCAATACACATTTATTGGTTTTTAGGAAATCAATTCCCAGCAGACATTCTATAACTTCGTCTGCCGTTATCACAAGTTCGTGTTCAACCTCCGCTATTCTTAGTTTAAACTGTACCAACAACGTTACTCTTACTGTAATTTTCACAGCTGATTCAATGGCTGTTACCAATCATTTTGTGTATATTTGCACAATTCCCGGTTCGCCCAGTTTTTTGTATATGTAACAACTCAAAAGCAATACACCACATCAACTGTCTATTAATCCAACGCATATGTTCACAGAAAGTACGATCTCTGTGTTTGGACATTTAATTTTGTTTGTCGAACAAAATCTAATGGTTTTACGGCTCTCAGTGGTTTTTTTTCGAAAGGGCAGTTTCGTTTCAAGTGTTGGGAACTGCCACCAAGGAAACAATTTCGACAATTCCCCGGAATGTGTTCTATATCTAGTCTGTAGCTGCCATCTTTTTTTCACAAATATTGATGGTACTTCCCGATACGAATGAGCTGGTTCAATAAACTTTGCATACTCTAGATCTTCAACAATTTTTTTGATTGCTTTTCTTTTATCGAAGCTCATACTTCAATAAATTCTTCTGAAAGGATGTGCATATTTGTTGGGTTTAATTTGGTGCTTCATTTTGTCACAGTGTCCTAAGTCATCAAGTTTTCGGGGAAAATTGGTTGATGTCTCATGAACAATTCCTGTACTTTCTTTTTCTGCTAGTTTTTTAGAGTAGATCCTTCCAAAATTGCGTGTTCTCCCATTTGAAATTTCTCCAAGTTTTTTGGCTAATATTGATTTTTGAAAATTACATTCACAATTAATTTCTGTTTGTCTTCAAGATAGCTTACTAATTTAGTGCTTTTATAAACGGTCACTGGTTTGTCCGTTGGATTAAAGACTTCTATCAAACTAGAACCATATTTCATTGATATCATGCAGGCGGCTAAAAGTCAAAATCTTCAATTGCTTCCATTAATACTTCTGCTCCCGAAATTTTTTCTCCGTTTTCAACAGCTAATCGAATTCTCATCAGACATTCTTGTTTGTTTTTACTCTGTATATAGGTGTTTTCTCCCTCAATTGCAAAAACGTGAACACCTTGCGCTTTCTCTGGTAAGTGGTATTTAAATGTTTAACTGGCTGATATATATTTTCTCTTCGTGTACGCTCAATACACATTTATTGGTTATTAGGAAATCAATTCCCAGCAGACATTCTATAACTTCGTCTGCCGTTATCACAAGTTCGTGTTCAACCTCCGCTATTCTTAGCTTAAACTGTACCAACAACGTTACTCTTACTGTAATTTTAACAGCTGAGTCATTGGCTGTCACCAATCATTTTGTGTATATTTGCACAATTCCCGGTTCGCCCAGTTTTTTGTATATGTAACAACTCAAAAGCAATATACTACTTCAACTGTCTATTAATCCAACGCATATGTTCCCTTAAAGTAAGATCTCTGTGTTTGGACATTTAATTTTGTTTGTCGAACAAAATCTAACGGTTTTACGGCTCTCAGTGGTTTTTTTTTTCGAAAGGGCAGTTCCGTTTCAAGTGTTGGGAACTGCCACCAAGGAAACAATTTCGACAATTCCTCGGAATGTTTTCTCTTTGTCCACATGCTCTGCACTTGAAACCCTGCTTTTTGTTTGTCCTAGACGGTTCATTTTTTCCAAAAGATCTGTCTCTATGTCTGTGTCCTGGTGTTGGAAAACGCCGCCTATTAATGAACCCGCGATTCTGATCTATTCTATCACGTTTAACACCACCACACCATCCCCGAGATTTAATTCCTTCCCCTAAATGATTTTGACGGTTTTCACGCTGTTTGTCTTCTACTGACAATTCGTACACTAGCTTGGTGGCTTCCTCCACTAAGTTGTTCGTTTCATCCCGTCGATCAACCGCAATTTTTGTTGTTTGCTCTTCTTCTTCTATTCTGGTAATAGCTTCCAGATGCAACGCTTGTTTCAAAACTGTTTCGATTTCCAAACCTTTTTTGCCGATCTGCTTACTGAGATCTAACATAAACTGACTAGGCTTAATTCCTTCAAGGAATCTCAATCTAATCTATGAAATCTTGCGACTTCACTGGATAAGCTTTCAATGCCAACTGCTTTAAATCTTCACGAAAATCTGTTAGTTCTTCTCCTGGCTGCTGTATTCGGCGAGCTAGTTGTCTCGGAAATCGATCTGTTTTTTTTGCTATAATGTTCTCAAAAAGCATTAACGCACTCAACACAGTTTTTTCTTGTAGCTTGCGGTAAAGTGCGCTAGAATGGCAGATTTTTGTTGCCTAGGTGAAAGGTAAAGAGCCCGTTCATTAATTTGGCGGGCTGGATCTCCGTCTGCTCTTTTTCGTTTTTGTAATAATAATTTAATGTGCGTCTCGTAGCACTCGAAGTTTTATGAACTATTATAAACTTCCGGTAATAGCATTCTCAAAGTCGAGCCGCTGTAATCTCAACTTATTTTTCCCTTACCTGAATTATATACTTTTTAAGATCATTTTTTGTTTAAGAGGTTAGTTTCTCCAAGGTATTTGGAGAAAAGATTGTCACTAAATTCTGTTCTCTCCATTTTCTTTCCTAAAAATTTAATTTAATTGGTTCAATTGATTGTTTAAAAATGTAATTTATTAATATTTTTGTAAAGGTTTTTAAAATACAGTCTTATTATTAATGACTGTCCCACCTAGATTGTTATATACTTCGAACTACTTTCAACTAAAATTCAATCTCCCTTTCTTTCTTTTTCAACTCTATTTTTATATTCTTCTGCTATAATTACTATAAGAACAAAACTAGTGATTTAAATTTCTGTAATTATTGCAATCTTTCTTGATGTATGATTGATTTAAACAACTTAAAATTTCGTTTACAGCACGCTTTTCCTTCAGTTTTATTAATTTTTATTCTTTTCTTTCGCCATTCGTAGTCAACAGCTCACAATTACATCTAGGATTGCAATATAATTTCAACAAAACGATAGGAAGAAAACTAACAAAACAACAGGAGCAGTGCGCACTTTAAGTTAGCAACACCCTTCCCGCGCACTCTATTTCTCTTTTCCACGAACGAGTAATAGAAAGCTCCCACACAAGTAAGTTATCACTAGGAGTTTCAACTGGGCTATGATATTCGTAGCAATATGATACAACGAACGCAAGCGAAAACAATGAATAGCTGAATTGAATTCTGTTTTGTTATCCCAATCTCATTGCTTTTCAAATTTAATTTTGATTTCTGAGTATTTTTGTTTTTAGTATCAAAGTGATTTTCTTGTTTGTCTTTCTACAGAAACTCTGTTAAATATTTAGTTAATTTAAAATCTCTGTCGCCAATGTAATATCCGTGCACTTTATTCTGTTATAGTTTTGGTTGGGGGTTTTCTAAAAAGCACTTTGCTTCTTGGGTGTAAGCAACAGAAAATGCTTTCCATCAAAGACTCTATTTAATTCAAAACTTAAAAAATTCTGAACTATGATAAAGAGTCAAATATTGCAGAGTTAAGGATTTGAAGAATTAAGTTATGAGAAATTTTGTTAGAGAGATGAATGAGAAGAAGCTTTTTTGCTTCTAGAAAGTCAGCTGAATGAATGGGTTGAGATTAATATTATGGTGTTTGGTTGTGTTTATATCAATGAGTTATTTAACTTGGTTAATTTTTTACCATTTTTTCTAATCATTTTAGGAATTTCGCATTGTTGTGCTTACCCGCATTGGTCCCTGTTAGTTAAACTAACAGATATTAATTCTAAAAATCTCGAATGCAGTCTGTATTTTTAAAATTTACAAGCTGGTCATACGTTCTATTTAGAGGTTATTACAGCGTTACTTCAGCTACAATTGATCTGTAACCAGTTAAATAAAAAACGTTTTTTTTACATAAACCGTTTACCTACTGTATATTTAGTTACAGCTGTATATTTCTCTGACAACATTATAGTTCGCAGCAAATGCATAAAAGCACACACTTGTTTTTTCCCAATCGTCAATTTAAAAGAAGTGCTTTTTGTACTAGTGGATCAGTCTGGAATCTAATACCAAAGTCTATACATTTATGTTTTCCTACTGAGCCACCACTAAAATAATATGAAGTTGTTTCCAGAATGGTATTTCAGACATTGCTCTAAGCGATTCGTAATCAATGTTGAAGAAAACTTTCTGAAATCTAGGGACTGGGTTGAAATGAAAACCCACAACAAAGGCTTCAAACAGAACCAATTATTTGCTATAGAGCCAATGATGACATCACGCTTGAAAACAACATCGAATACGTTAGTTTTTCTTCTGGCTGCTGTATTCGGCGAAGTAGTTGTCGCGGAAAACGATCCGTTTTTTGATAAAATGTTCTCAAAAAGAATTAACGCACTCATCATAGTTTTTTCTTATAGCTTGCGCTAAAGTGCGCTAGAATGCCAGATTTTTGTAGCCTAGGTTCAAAGTAACGTGCCCGTTCATTAATTTGGCGGACTGTATCTCCGTCTGTTCTTTTCCGCTTTTGTAGTAGTAGCTTAGAGTGCGTCTCGTAGCTCTCGAAATTGTTTGAACGGTATAAGCATTCGGTAATAGCATTCTCAAAGTCGAGCCCCTACAATCTCATCTTAACGTTCCCGTACCTGAATTACAGACATTTTAAGATTTTTTTTGTTTAGGAGACTAGTTTCTCCAAGATATTTTGAAGATAATTTGTCACTGAATTCTGTTCTCTCTATTTTCTTTTCATAAAATTTATTTTGATTGATTCAATTGATTGTTTAAAAATGTAATTTATTCATATTTTCGTAAAGATTTTTAAAATACAGTCTTATTATTGATGACTGTCCCCCTCGATTGTTATAAACTTCAAACTATTTTCAACAAATTTCCAATCTCCCTTTCTTTCTTTTTCAACTCTATTTATATATTCTTTTGCTATATTTATTAAAAGAACAAAACTAGGTGAAATAACTTGCTGTAATTATTGCATTCTTTTTTGATGTGTGATTGATTTAAACAACTTAAAATTTCGTTTACAGCACGCTTTTCCTTCAGTTTTTTTAATTTTTATTCTTTTCTTTTGCCGTTCGTAGTCAACAGTTCACATTTACATCTAGGATTGCAATATAATTTTAACAAAACGATGGGAAAAAACTAACAAAACAACAGGAGCAGTGCGCACTTTAATTTAGCAACACCCTTCCCGCGCACTCTAATTCTCTTTTCCACGAACGAGTAATAGTAAGCTCCCACACAGGTAAGTTATCACTAGGAGTTTCAATGGGGCTATGATATTCGTAGCAATATGGTACAACGAACGCAAGCGAAAACAATGAATAGCTGAATTGAATTATGTTTTGTTATCCCAATCTTATTGCTTTTCAAATTTAATTTTGATTTCTGAGTATTTTTCTTTTTCGTATTGAAGTGCTTTTTTGTTTGTCTTTCTACAAAAACTCTGATAAATAATTAGATAATTTTAAATCTCTGTCGCCAATGTAATATCCGTGCACTTTATTCTGTTATGGTTTTGGTTGGGGGTTTTCTAAAAAGCACTTTGCTTCTTGGGAGTAAGCAACAGAAAATGCTTTCAATCAAAGACTCTATTTAATTCAAAATATAAAAATTCTGTACATTGATAAAGAGTCAAATATTGCAGAGTTAAGGATTTGAAGAATTAAGTTATGAGAAATTTTGTTAGAGAGATGAATGAGAAGAAGATTTTGCTTATAGAAAGGCAGCTGAATGAATGGGTTGAGATTACTATTATGGTGTTTGGTTGTGTTTATATCAATGAGTTATTTAACCTGGTATCTTTTTGCCATTTTCTCTAATCATTTTAGGAATTTCGCATTGTTGTGCTTACCCGCATGGGTCCCTGTTAGTTAAACTAACAGATATTAATTCTAAAAAGTTCGAATGCTGTCTTTATTTTCAAAATCTACAAGCTGGTCATACTTTCTATGAAGATGTTTTTACAGCGTTACTTCTGCTTCAACTGATCTGTAGCCAGTTCAATAATAAATTTTTGTTTTTATATAAACCGTTTACTTACTGTATATTTAGTGACAGCTGTACATTTCTCTGACACTTTTATAAATCGCAACGAAAACATACAAGCAGACACTTGTTTTTTTCCCAATTGTCAATTTAAAAGAACTGCTTTTTGTACTCGTGAATCAGTCCGGAATCTAATGCCAAAGGCTGTACATTTATGTTTTCGTACCGAGCCACCTTTAAAATAATATGAAGTTGTTTCCAGAATGGTATTTCAGAGATTGCTCTGAGCGATTCGTAATCAATGTTGACGAAAACTTGCTGAAGTCCAGGGACTGGGCTGAAATCAAAACCTACAACAAGAGCTTCAAACAGAACCAATTATTTTCCATAGAGCCAATGAGAAAATCACGCTCGAAAAGGACATCGAATATGTTAGGTTTTCTCCTGGCTGCTGTATTCGGCGAGCTAGATGTCTCGGAAAACGATCAGTTTTTTGTTAATTGTTCTCAAAAAACTTTAACGCACTCATCTTAGTTTCCTTTTGTAGCTTGCGGTAAAGTGCGCTAGAATGGCAGATTTTTGTAGCCTAGATTAAAAGTAACGTGGCCGTTCATTAATTTGGAGGGCTGGATCTCCGTCTGTTCTTTTCCGCTTTTGTAATAGTTGCTTAGAGTGCGTCCCTTAGCTCTCAAAATCGTTTGAACCGGTATAAGCTTCTGGTAATAGCATTCTTAAAGTCGAGCCCCTACAATCTCATCTTAAGGTTCTCTTACCTGCATTACATACTCTTTAAGATCTTTTTTTTTGTTTAAGAGACTAGTTTCTCCAAGATATTTGGAGGGTAGATTGTCAATAAATTCTGTTCTCCCTATTTTCGTTCCTAAAATTTTTTTTGAATTGGATCAATTGATTGTTTAAAAATGTATTTAAATAATATTTTGTAAAGATTTTTAGAATACAGTTTTGTGTTTAATGACTGTCCCAACTATATTGTTAAAAACTTCGAACTACTTTCAACTAAATTCCAATCTCCCTTTCTTTCTTTTACAACTCTATTTTTATATTCTTCTGCTATAATTTATAAAAAAAAACAAAACTAGGTGAATTAACTTGCTGTAATTATTGCATTCTTTTTTGATGTATGATTGATTTAAGCAACTTAAAATTTCGTTTAAAACACGCTTTTCCTTCAGTTTTATGATTTTTTATTATTTTTTTTTGTCGTTCGTAGTCAGGAACTCACAATTACAACTAAGATCGCATTAAAATTTCAGCAAAACGACAGGACAAAACTAACACAACAACAGAAACAGTGCGCACTGTAATTTAGCAACATTCCTTCCCCCGCAATCTAGTTCTATTTTCTCCAAACGAGTAATAGACAGCTCCCACACAAATAAATTCTCTTAAGGAGTTTCAATGGGACTCTCTTATTGGTAGAAATATGGTACAACTAACGCATGCGAGAACAATGAAGAGCTTAATTGAATTCTGATTTGTTATCCCAATCTTATTGCTTTTCAAATTTTAATATGATTTCTGAGTATTTTGTTTTTGCGTATTAAAGTGTTTTTCTTGTTTGTCTTTCTACAGAAAATCTGTTAAATGTTTAGACAATTTTAAATCTCCGTCGCCAATGTAATATCCGAGCACTTTATGCTCTTAAAGTTTTGTTTGGGGTTTTCTAAGGCACTTTGTTTTTTTGGGTGTAAGCTACAGAAAATGCTTTCAATCAAAAAATCTATTTAATTCAAAACTCAGAAATTCTGAACCATGATATAGAGTTAAATATTGCAGAGTTAAAGATTGGAAGAATTAAGTTTTGAGAAATGTTGTTACAGAGATTAATGAGAAGAAGCTTTTTTTGCTTATAGAAAGGCAGCTGAATGAATGAGTTGAGATTTTTGTTATCGTGTTCGGTTGTGTTTATATCAATGAGTTATTTAACCTGGCATGTTTTTACCATTTTCGCTAATCATTTTAGGAATTTCGCGTCGTTTTGCTTACCCGCAAGGGTCCCTGTTAGTTAAACTAACAGATATTAATTCTAAAATTTTCGAATGCTGTCTGTATTTTTTTAATTTTACAAGCTCTTCAAACGTTCTATTTAAAGGATATTACAGCGTTACTTCTGCTTCAATTGATTCGTAGCCAGTTCAATAAAAATGTTTGTTTTTACATAAATCGTTTACTTACTGTATATTTAGTGACAGCTGTAAATTTCTCTGACACTTTTATAAATCGCAACCAATACATACAAGCAGACACTTGTTTTTTTCCCAATTGTCAATTTAAAAGAACTGCTTTTTGTACTCGTGAATCAATCCAGATTCCAATAACAAAGAATGTACATTTATACTTCCCTACCGAGTCACCTTTAAAAAAAAATTAAGTTGTTTCCAGAATGGTATTTCAGACATTGCTCTAAGCAATCGCAGTCAAGATTGACGAAAACTTGCTGAAGTCTAGGGACTGGGTTGAAATCAAAACCTAAAACAAGAGCTTCAAACAGAACCAATTACTATCCATAGAGCCAATGATAACATCCAGCTCGAAAAAGACATCGAATACGTTAGTTTTTCTCCTGGCTGCTGTATTCGGCGATCTAGTTATCTCGGAAAACAATCCGTTTTTTGCTAAGTGTTCTCAAAAAACTTTAACGCACTCATCATAGTTTCTTCTTGTATTTGGCGGTAAAGTGCGCTAGAATGGCAGAATTTTGTAGCTTAGATTAAAAGTAACGTGAAAGTTCATTAATTTGGCGGGCTGGATCTCCGTCTGTTCTTTTCCACTTTTGTAATAGTAGCTTAGAGTGCGCCCCTTAGCTCTCAAAATCATTTGAACCTGTATAAGCTTCCGGTAATAGCATTCTTAGAGTCGAGCTCCTACAATCTCATCTTAACGTTCTCTTACCTGAATTATATACTTTTTAAGATCTTTTTTTTTTGTTTAAGAGACTAGTTTCTCCAAAATATTTGCAGGGTAGTTTGACACTAACTTCTGTTCTCCCTATTTTCTTTCCTAAACATTTTTTTTGAATTGGTTCAATTGATTGTTTAAAAATGTAATTTATTTATTTTTTTGTAAAGATTTTTAGAATACAGTTTTATTTTTAATGACTGTCCCACCTAGATTGTTATAAACTTCGAACTATTTTCAACTAAATTTCAATCACTATTTCTCTATTTTTTTTTAAAATTCTATTACTATATTCTACTGCTAAAATTACCTAAAGAACAAAATTAGTTGAATTAATTTTCTGTAATTATTGCATTCTTTTTGGATGTCTGATCGATTTAAACAATTTAAAAGTAACAACACTTTTCCTTCAGTTTCAGGATTTTTTTTCTTTCGCCGTTCGTAGTCAACAACTCACAATTACAACTAGGATCACAATAAAATTTTAACAAAACGACAGGACAAAACTAACAAAACAACAGGAGCTGGGCGCACTGCAAGTTAGCAACACTCTTTCCCCCGCACTCTAGATCTACTTTCTATAAAAGAGTAATAGAGAGCTCCCACACAAATAAGTTCTTACTAGGAGTTTCAATGGGACTCTGATATTCCTATAATTCTTGTAAACTAACGTATGCAAGACAAATGAAGAGCTGAATTGAATTGTGATTTGTTATCCCAATCTTAATCCTTTTCAAATTTAGTTTTGCTTTCTGAGTTTTTTTCTTTTTCGTATTAAAGTGCTTTTCTTGTTTGTTTTTCTACAGAAAATCTGTTAATTGTTTAGTTAATTTTAAATCTCTGTCGCCAATGTAATATCCGTGCACTTTATGCTCTTAAGGTTTTGGTTGCGGAATTTCTAAAGCAATTTGCTTTTTGGGTGTCAGCTACAGAAAATGCTTTCAATCAAAGACTCTATTTAATTCACAAATTAGAAATTCTGAACAATGTTATAAACTCAATTGTTGCAGAGTTTAAGATTTGAAGAATTAAGTTATGAGAAAAATTGTTGCAGAGATGAATAAGAAGAAGTTTTATTGCTCGGAGACAGGTAGCTGAATAAATTAGTTGAGTTTTTAATTATAGTGGTGGATTGTGTTCACATCAAGAGTTCATTCACCTCGGTTTAATTTACCATTTTCTCTAATCAGTTTGCGAATTTCTCATAGTTATTTTTACCCGCATAGGTTTTTGTTAGTTGAAATAACAGATAACAGATTTGCCTGCTTGACCAATCCCGTCAAAAACAAACAAGCCTTGACGTATCCCATCATAATTTATGATGCATTTGGTTTTCTGTTAAAATCCAGTTTACTGTATATTTAGTGAATGGGACTCTGATGTTTCTATAATTCTTGTAAACTAACGTATGCAAGACAAATGAAGAGCTGAATTGAATTGTGATTTGTTATCCCAATCTTAATCCTTTCAAATTTTGTTTTGCTTTCCGAGTTTTTTTCTTTTTCGTATTAAAGTGCTTTTCTTGTTTGTTTTTCTACAGAAAATCTGTTAATTGTTTAGTTAATTTTAAATCTCGGTCGCCAATGTAATATCCGTGCACTTTATGCTCTTAAGGTTTTGGTTGCGGAATTTCTAAAGCAATTTGCTTTTTGGGTGTCAGCTACAGAAAATGCTTTCAATCAAGGATTCTATTTAATTCACAAATTAGAAATTCTGAACAATGTTATAAACTCAATTGTTGCAGAGTTTAAGATTTGAAGAATTAAGTTATGAGAAAAATTGTTGCAGAGATGAATAAGAAGAAGCTTTATTGCTCGGAGACAGGCAGCTGAATAAATTAGTTGAGTTTTTAATTATAGTGGTGGGTTGTGTTCACATCAAGGGTTCATTTACCTCGGTTTAATTTACCATTTTCTCTAATCAGTTTGCGAATTTCTCATAGTTATTCTTACCCGCATAGGTTTTTGTTAGTTGAAATAACAGATAACAGGTTTGCCTGCTTGACCAATCGCGTCAAAAACAAACAAGCCTTGACGTATCCCATCATAATTTATGATGCATTTGGTTTTCTGTTAAAATCCAGTTTACTGTATATTTAGTGACAGCTGTATTTTTCTCTGACAACATTATAATTCGCGGCAAATGCATACAAGTAGACACTTGTTTTTTCCAAATCGTCAATTTAAAAGAACTGTTTTTTGTACTCATGAACCAGTCCGAAATCTAATACCAAAGGCTGTACATTTATGTTTTCGTACCGAGCCACCTTTAAAATAATTTGAAGTTGTTTCCAGAATGGTATTTCGGACATTGCTTTAAGTGATTCTTAATCAATGTTGACGAAAACTTTCTGAAGTCTTGGGACTGGGTTGAAATGAAAACCTACAACAAAAACTTCAAACAGATCCAATTATTTGCCATAGAGCCAATGACGACATCACGCTCGAAAAGGACATGGAATACGTTGTTAATTATACCGAGTTCACCCTAGATGAGACCAACAATGACATTATGCATCTACTGCCGGGCTAAATCAATTTCAGATTAGACCCTGTCCCAAAGGCACTGTGTATAAACCACACTTCAAATCACTGTCAAGTTAGGCCAAAGTGTCATATCGTGATTTGCCGTTATAAATACTGAAAAAGGTGGCCTTTTTGAACATTTCACATGATCAACCCACGTGCCGTCTCAGAATCCATCGCATTGATGCAGGCCGCAAATGAAAAATATATGAAAACTGCAAAGAAATATTTGACAGAAATACGGGATAAACTAATTAATAAAAGAAAATCAGCCTCAAAAAAAATCTCGAAACGCAACTGCCACAAACATTGCGTTCATTGTCAGGTTTAACAATCGACCAGATTTACTTACAAAGTAAACAAACTTGTCTTTGAAAATATTTATATATTTCTAGAAGTAGAATTAAAATAACAACAAATTTTTGAGATTAAATACTGTTGAAATCAAATTTTCAACATTTTATTTACATGTATCACGCCAAATTTATTTCAATCTTTGTTCCGAAGTTTTTGAGATTCTTGAGTATGATGTTCTTTGTTCCAAAAAAGGAGTTTTTAGTTTCATTCCTATTTGTTGTTCTCTTTCACTTGTTGGGATTGATAAAATTTTTAATTAACTTTTACCACAATAATTTTCGAATTTCAAAAGTTAAATTTTTCTTTCGTGAACTAAAACTTCAATGTCAATCCTACCGGTACTTGTTGCTTGTTTTAATTGCAGTTCAGTTTTTTGGTGTAGATCGCTTCTGTTGTCATTAATTTTTTAAACCCGCGATATGTGTCCAGAATCTGCAATTCAATATTATGCGCTATACCACAACATTCAACGTTGTGATATCCCTCAGTCGAATTTTTCTTTTGATGCTCCGAGGTTCTAGTGATAACATGTCGGCTGGTCAGGTCATGGATGGAACTGCTTCCTTTACATGTAATTTTATATACCACAAGCGATTTCAAATTATTATCAAAAGAACATTTCAGTGCGAGCAAGCAAGTTTCTAATTTTCTTGTGGTGAAAATGATTTGAACATCAAACATTTTTTTCAGTCTTTATGCAAAAGCTAGAGTGATATTTCCTCAGTATTGAACAAAAACATCGTATTGAGCTCATTTTTCTTGAGACCTTCAATTGTTTTGAGATTTTGTTCATTTATCGGGGTTTTGCTTTAACCTTTTCCTCTGTGACTATTTTATCCTAAATCTTTTCCCTTTAACAATAATGGAAGACCACTCATTTGGCAACTGATTATCAGTGTAGATCTATTGATTTTTTAGGGAGCTACATCAATGGATTGCCAGTCACTGGTTGCATTGAAAATCCTATATACTGTCCCTTCAACCACATACTTCTTATGTTGTAACGTGGAACAGCTACGAACAATCCTGATTATGCTGATATCAGTCGATTTTCGATTCCCATGACATCTAATTTTTCTTCCATCGGTTACGTTTATGTTCAGATCTAGGAACGCCAGGCATACGTTACAGTTGGGTGTCTCAAGAGTGAATTGTACACTTTTGTCAAGAGAAATTGCACACTCAAGGTAATCTAGAGGGTTTACTCTTGACAGAGCAGACTATGTCATCCAAATACCTCTTGGACTGTTTTAATTCCTGTGTGTCCTCTGTCGTACATTTTCTTGCACAATATGAGCAGATCCATAAATTTTCCTGCATTTTTCTACATTCAGTGTCAGTGCTAGCTTGGCCTTTTGCTTGAAACCAGTTTTTGCATGATTCCCACCTGACTCATCTCATTTCCCTCGGAATGTAACGCGCCGCTTACAATCGATGAACATTTCCCTAATGTCAGGAGTTTTGTTCTCGCATGCTAAACATTCCGATTGAGTGTACCAATTTTTTTACTCTGAAAGTGGACATTTGTTACGGCTAGGGTCAACAGGCTCTTCATAGTTGACCTCTGGATCTCAGGATCCTCGTCACTGGATCACAGTTCTTCAAAGTTCTCATATTGCAGTTAATCGATTTAAATAATAATTTTAGAAAGCTAGCTGCCAAAACTTCAAAGCAACGCGAATTGGAGACTGTAATGAAAGATGAAATTTCAACAATAATAGACAAAAGTTGTGATCTTTTAAAAATCAACAATTCTAGACATTACCCAGAGGAATCAATCCCCAAATCATGTGACAAACTACTCTGATGAATTACTTTTAAGCTAGCGAATTTTTAAAACCCAGATCATCAATCCAGCTAAAGCACATGCTCAATTCTGACACTATCTTTTTACTATCTGCTCTTTGTTAGAGCGAAATTTACCTGTTCTCGATATCAATTGAAAACTCTTCCAGATTTTTTGTTTAGCTAAAAATCTTTGAAATCGATAAAAAATTGTTAAATTACTCGAACAATTTCGCAATAACTTGAGACGTCAGAAGTTTAAAACTTGTTAAGTGAATATTTTCAGATACGCAAATATACAGCAACGTGTCTTGATTACCTATTCACATTTTCAAATTTTTCTAAACTTATTTCAAGTTGCAACCATAAAATTTGTTAAAATGTTAAACGAACTTAAAAATTTTAATATGTGTCTTTTTCTGTAAGAATTTTGAATAGGAGAATTTCATTTTGTTCCACAATATAACGTTGCTCGCATTGCAATTCGAAATTTTTTAGGAAGAACATGAATTCAGCACTTAATTTTTCAGTGTTAGTTCCCTACTTTTGTACTCGTCCCGCGTACTCAGTTGTGGCTTGCGTCTACTAACGTGTAGAGCTTCTATGGTCATAAGTTTTTTTCTATCCTGGCACGGATTATTTATCTTATAATTGAAAGCCGTTAGAGCCCCGCAGCATTCCACTACATGTTGTCCAACCGGTGAATGGGTTTTTTGAAGCTCAGAAGTTCTCGTGGCCAAATGTCGACACGTTTGTCCAACATAGGTAGAACTGCATTCACAATAACTGAGCTCGTAGACCACATGAGGATTCAGATCGCTATCAAAAATAGATCGCAGTGATGGTAGGCAAGTACATATTTTTCGAGGTGTGAATATGGTTTTCGATTCGCACGTTTTTTCAATTTTCGTTTCAATTGCAGGCTGATGGTACCTCCATACTGCAGGAAAAAAAAATGGTTTCACTTCTCTGCTGGCAATTTTTGTCCCCTCGGTTGTTCCTTCTCGCCTGCATTTTTCAATTGAGGTTTAATTATGATTTTCTGTAAAGCATCGTTGATTATCTTGGAAGTCCGACTTTCAGGATTATAATTTTCTAGCCATATTTTTCTATTATCTTTCAGAGCTTTGTCAAAACTTTGCCACATGCTAGTGCTTCTAAAAACGCGATGAACAGTCCCTTCTACAATATTTTGTTTAGGCCATGTTTTTGTTTAGGCCATGTTTTTGTATTTTTTGTTTGGGCAATGATTTGTATTCCTAGAATCATTCAAGATATTTGCGCTTGTCGTTGCATCCCTCCTGTGAGGGTTTCGTTTTACCATGCAAAAAATTGGTTTTGCCATATAATTCAGTTAAATATTATTTTTAACTAATATTTTAGCGTGAGTTCCCGTCCCCGATATTTATCGGTTGCTTTTAGTCCCAGCTTCAACTTGCTGATGTATATCTTTGATGGTCATGAGTTTTTAACTCAGCGACAGGCATCATTATTTACTTTGTAAATCATTTTTTTCGGTTGTGCATTAATTTTAAGTCAACATGAAGAACGGAAAGTTCGAAAACGTTTGTTTTTAATTGGCAATAACTTTTTCTTTGAGCTGCTATCTTCGTTAAAGTTTGTAGCAATAATTATTCCAGTGGTCTTTATCAATGATTTTTTTTCGCTTGAGCACTTTATAGCCTAATCTTTTTGACTTCTGGTATAAACATGTAAAACCCGGAGTGACTGGAGAGCTCTGAGAGCCTTACTGACAATTTAGAAATGTGAAGGGTGGTACATTATCTTCGAAAGTTTGACTATTAAACATCAGAATAAAAAATTTGGGAGTTAGATAATCGTCCGACATTTGAGAATATCTGGAAAATTTTTGGATTTGAAATGTAAAATAATTGACAAAGTTGAATAGTTGGTCTGTTTTGTATTTATTACTACACTTTTGTATTTTAATACGCATTTTGGTTGAATATGATTCCGCTTGCATACATTCAGACAATTTCTAGTGTCCTTTTTCTTAGTGATGAGTAAGACGGTAATAAGAATATACGTTTTCGAAGTTTTGAGAAATGTTGTTACATAGATGAATGAGAAGAGGGTTTTTTTGCTTATAGAAAGGCAGCTGAAGGAATGAGTTGAGTTTTTATTATCGTGTTTGGTTGTGTTTATATCAATGAGTTATTTAACCTGGTATATTTTTACCATTTTCTCTAACCATTTTAGGAATTTCGCATTGTTGTGCTTACCCGCATGGGTCCCTGTTAGTTAAACTAACAGATATTATTTCTAAAAATTTCGAATGCTGTCCGTGTTTTTTAATCTTACAAGCTGGTCATACGTTCTATTTAAAGGATATTACAGCGTTACTTCTGCTTCAATTGATCTGTAACCAGTTCAATAAAAAATGTTTGTTTTTACATAAATCGTTTACTTACTGTATACTTAGTGACAGCTGTATTTTTCTCTAACAACATTATACTTCGCGACAACTGCATACAAGCAGACACTTTTTTCCCAATTGTCAATTTTTAAGAACTGCTTTTTGTACTCGTGAATCAGTCCAGATTCTAATACCACGAATTTACATTTATATTTCCCTACCAAGCCACCTTTAAAATAATATCAAGTTGTTTCCAGAATGGTACTTCAGACAATGCTCTGAGCGATTCGTAGTCAAGATTGACGAAAACTTGCTGAAGTCTAGGGACTGGGTTGAAATCAAAACCTAAAACAAGAGCTTCAAACAGAACCAATTATTATCCATAGAGCCAATGATAACATCCAGCTCGAAAAGGACATCGAATACGTTAGTTTTTCTCCTGGCTGCTGAGTTCGGCGAGCAAGTTGTCTCGGAAAACAATCCGTTTTTTGCTAAGTGTTCTCAAAAAACTTTAACGCACTCATCATAGTTTTCTCTTGTAGCTTGCGGTGAAGTGCGCTAGAATGGCAGGTTTTTGTAGCTTAGATTAAAAGTAACGTGCCCGTTCATTAATTTGGCGGGCTGGATCTCCGTCTGTTCTTTTCCGCTTTTGTAATAGTTGCTTAGAGTGCGTCCCTTAGCTCTCACAATCGTTTGAACCGGTATAAGCTTCCGGTAATAGCATTCGTAGAGTCGAGCCCCTACAATCTCATCTTAACGTTCACTTACCCGAATTATATACTTTTTAAGATCTTTTTTTTGTTTAAGAGGTCAGTTTCTCCAAAGTATTTGGAGAAAAGATCGTCACTAAATTCTGTTCTCTCCATTTTCTTTCCTAATAATTTTTTGAAATGGTTCAATTGATTGTTTAAAAATGTATTTATTTATTATTTTTGTAAAGATTTTTAAAATACAGTTTTATTTTTAATGACTGTCCCACCTAGATTGTTATAAACTTCAAATTACTTTCAACTAAATTCCCATCTCTATTTCTTTATTTCTTTTTTTAAAATTCTATTTCTGTATTCTACTGCTATAATTACCTAAAGAACAAAATTAGTTGAATTAACTTTCTGTAATTATTGCATTCTTTTTTGATGTCTGATCGATTTAAACAATTTAAAAGTAACAACACTTTTCCTTCAGTTTCAGGATTTTTTTTTCTTTCGCCGTTCGTAGTCAACAACTCACAATTACAACTAGGATCACAATAAAATTTTAACAAAACGACAGGACAAAACGAACAAAACAACAGGAGCAGTGCGCACTGTAAGTTAGCAACACTCTTTCCCCGCACTCTAGATCCATTTTTTACAAACGAGTAATAGAGTGCTCCCACACAAATAAGTTCCCACGAGGAGTTTCAATGGGACTCTGATATTCCTAGAGTTCTTGTAAACTAACGTATGCAAGACAAATGAAGAGCTGAATTGAATTCTGATTTGTTATCCCAATCTTAACCCTTTTTCGCTTTCTGAGCATTTTTGTTTTCAGTATTAAAGTGCTTTTCTTGTTTGTCTTTCTACAGAAACTCTGTTAAATATTTAGTTAATTTAAAATCTCTGTTGCCAATGTAATATCCGTGCACTTTATTCAGTTATAGTTTTGGTTGGGGGTTTTCTAAAAAGCACTTTGCTTCTTGGGTGTAAGCAACAGGAAATGCTTTCAGTCAAAGACTCTATTTAATTCAAAAATTAGAAATTCTTAACAATGTTATAAACTCAATTGTTGCAGAGTTAAAGATTTGAAATATTAAGTTATCAAAAAATTGTTGCAGAGATGAATAAGAAGAAGTTTTATTGCTCGGAGACAGGCAGCTGAATAAAATAGTTGAGTTTTTAATTATAGTGGTGGGTTGTGTTCACATCAATGATTAATTTACCTCGGTTTAATTTATCATTTTCTCTAACCAGTTTGCGAAATAACAGATAACAGGTTTGCCTGCTTGACCAATCGCGTCAAAAACAAACAAGCATTGGCGTATCCCATCATAATTTATGATGCGTTTGGTTTTCTGTTAAAATCCATTTTGCTTCTAATTACATTTGTTTCCATTACTAATAGTCATGGTGAATTTATTGAATGGTGTCTGTTTTTGTAATTTACAAGCATGTCATACGTTCTATATAGGGGTTACTACACATCGTCCGTGCAATATGTAGAGCTTCTATGGTCATAAGTTTTTTTCTATCCTGGCACGGATTATTTATCTTATAATTGAAAGCCGTTAGAGCCCCGCAGCATTCCACTACATGTTGTCCAACCGGTGAATGGGTTTTTTGAAGCTCAGAAGTTCTCGTGGCCAAATGTCGACACGTTTGTCCAACATAGGTAGAACTGCATTCACAATAACTGAGCTCGTAGACCACATGAGGATTCAGATCGCTATCAAAAATAGATCGCAGTGATGGTAGGCAAGTACATATTTTTCGAGGTGTGAATATGGTTTTCGATTCGCACGTTTTTTCAATTTTCGTTTCAATTGCAGGCTGATGGTACCTCCATACTGCAGGAAAAAAAAATGGTTTCACTTCTCTGCTGGCAATTTTTGTCCCCTCGGTTGTTCCTTCTCGCCTGCATTTTTCAATTGAGGTTTAATTATGATTTTCTGTAAAGCATCGTTGATTATCTTGGAAGTCCGACTTTCAGGATTATAATTTTCTAGCCATATTTTTCTATTATCTTTCAGAGCTTTGTCAAAACTTTGCCACATGCTAGTGCTTCTAAAAACGCGATGAACAGTCCCTTCTACAATATTTTGTTTAGGCCATGTTTTTGTTTAGGCCATGTTTTTGTATTTTTTGTTTGGGCAATGATTTGTATTCCTAGAATCATTCAAGATATTTGCGCTTGTCGTTGCATCCCTCCTGTGAGGGTTTCGTTTTACCATGCAAAAAATTGGTTTTGCCATATAATTCAGTTAAATATTATTTTTAACTAATATTTTAGCGTGAGTTCCCGTCCCCGATATTTATCGGTTGCTTTTAGTCCCAGCTTCAACTTGCTGATGTATATCTTTGATGGTCATGAGTTTTTAACTCAGCGACAGGCATCATTATTTACTTTGTAAATCATTTTTTTCGGTTGTGCATTAATTTTAAGTCAACATGAAGAACGGAAAGTTCGAAAACGTTTGTTTTTAATTGGCAATAACTTTTTCTTTGAGCTGCTGTCTTCGTTAAAGTTTGTAGCAATAATTATTCCAGTGGTCTTTATCAATGATTTTTTTTCGCTTGAGCACTTTATAGCCTAATCTTTTTGACTTCTGGTATAAACATGTAAAACCCGGAGTGACTGGAGAGCTCTGAGAGCCTTACTGACAATTTAGAAATGTGAAGGGTGGTACATTATCTTCGACAGTTTGACTATTAAACATCAGAATAAAAAATTTGGGAGTTAGATAATCGTCCGACATTTGAGAATACCTGGAAAATTTTTGGGTTTGAAATGTAAAATAATTGACAAAGTTGAATAGTTGGTCTGTTTTGTATTTATTACTACACTTTTGTATTTTAATACGCATTTTGGTTGAAAAAGATTCCGCTTGCATACATTCAGACAATTTCTAGTGTCCTTTTTCTTAGTGATGAGTAAGACGGTAATAAGAATATACGTTTTCGAAGTTTTGAGAAATGTTGTTACATAGATGAATGAGAAGAGGCTTTTTTTGCTTATAGAAAGGCAGCTGAAGGAATGAGTTGAGTTTTTATTATCGTGTTTGGTTGTGTTTATATCAATGAGTTATTTAACCTGGTATATTTTTACCATTTTCTCTAACCATTTTAGGAATTTCGCATTGTTGTGCTTACCCGCATGGGTCCCTGTTAGTTAAACTAACAGATATTATTTCTAAAAATTTCGAATGCTGTCCGTGTTTTTTAATCTTACAAGCTGGTCATACGTTCTATTTAAAGGATATTACAGCGTTACTTCTGCTTCAATTGATCTGTAACCAGTTCAATAAAAAATGTTTGTTTTTACATAAATCGTTTACTTACTGTATACTTAGTGACAGCTGTATTTTTCTCTAACAACATTATACTTCGCGGCAACTGCATACAAGCAGACACTTTTTTCCCAATTGTCAATTTTTAAGAACTGCTTTTTGTACTCGTGAATCAGTCCAGATTCTAATGCCAAAGAATTTACATTTATATTTCCCTACCAAGCCACCTTTAAAATAATATTAAGTTGTTTCCAGAATGGTACTTCAGACAATGCTCTGAGCAATTCGTAGTCAAGATTGACGAAAACTTGCTGAAGTCTAGGGACTGGGTTGAAATCAAAACCTAAAACAAGAGCTTCAAACAGAACCAATTATTATCCATAGAGCCAATGATAACATCCAGCTCGAAAAGGACATCGAATACGTTAGTTTTTCTCCTGGCTGCTGAGTTCGGCGAGCAAGTTGTCTCGGAAAACAATCCGTTTTTTGCTAAGTGTTCTCAAAAAACTTTAACGCACTCATCATAGTTTTCTCTTGTAGCTTGCGGTGAAGTGCGCTAGAATGGCAGGTTTTTGTAGCTTAGATTAAAAGTAACGTGCCCGTTCATTAATTTGGCGGGCTGGATCTCCGTCTGTTCTTTTCCGCTTTTGTAATAGTTGCTTAGAGTGCGTCCCTTAGCTCTCAAAATCGTTTGAACCGGTATAAGCTTCCGGTAATAGCATTCGTAGAGTCGAGCCCCTACAATCTCATCTTAACGTTCACTTACCCGAATTATATACTTTTTAAGATCTTTTTTTTGTTTAAGAGGTCAGTTTCTCCAAAGTATTTGGAGAAAAGATCGTCACTAAATTCTGTTCTCTCCATTTTCTTTCCTAATAATTTTTTGAAATGGTTCAATTGATTGTTTAAAAATGTATTTATTTATTATTTTTGTAAAGATTTTTAAAATACAGTTTTATTTTTAATGACTGTTCCACCTAGATTGTTATAAACTTCAAATTACTTTCAACTAAATTCCCATCTCTATTTCTTTATTTCTTTTTTTAAAATTCTATTTCTATATTCTACTGCTATAATTACCTAAAGAACAAAATTAGTTGAATTAACTTTCTGTAATTATTGCATTCTTTTTTGATGTCTGATCGATTTAAACAATTTAAAAGTAACAACACTTTTCCTTCAGTTTCAGGATTTTTTTTTCTTTCGCCGTTCGTAGTCAACAACTCACAATTGCAACTAGGATCACAATAAAATTTTAACAAAACGACAGGACAAAACGAACAAAACAACAGGAGCAGTGCGCACTGTAAGTTAGCAACACTCTTTCCCCGCACTCTAGATCCATTTTTTACAAACGAGTAATAGAGTGCTCCCACACAAATAAGTTCCCACGAGGAGTTTCAATGGGACTCTGATATTCCTAGAGTTCTTGTAAACTAACGTATGCAAGACAAATGAAGAGCTGAATTGAATTCTGATTTGTTATCCCAATCTTAACCCTTTTTCGCTTTCTGAGCATTTTTGTTTTCAGTATTAAAGTGCTTTTCTTGTTTGTCTTTCTACAGAAACTCTGTTAAATATTTAGTTAATTTAAAATCTCTGTTGCCAATGTAATATCCGTGCACTTTATTCAGTTATAGTTTTGGTTGGGGGTTTTCTAAAAAGCACTTTGCTTCTTGGGTGTAAGCAACAGAAAATGCTTTCAGTCAAAGACTCTATTTAATTCAAAAATTAGAAATTCTTAACAATGTTATAAACTCAATTGTTGCAGAGTTAAAGATTTGAAATATTAAGTTATCAAAAAATTGTTGCAGAGATGAATAAGAAGAAGTTTTATTGCTCGGAGACAGGCAGCTGAATAAAATAGTTGAGTTTTTAATTATAGTGGTGGGTTGTGTTCACATCAATGATTAATTTACCTCGGTTTAATTTATCATTTTCTCTAACCAGTTTGCGAAATAACAGATAACAGGTTTGCCTGCTTGACCAATCGCGTCAAAAACAAACAAGCATTGGCGTATCCCATCATAATTTATGATGCGTTTGGTTTTCTGTTAAAATCCATTTTGCTTCTAATTACATTTGTTTCCATTACTAATAGTCATGGTGAATTTATTGAATGGTGTCTGTTTTTGTAATTTACAAGCATGTCATACGTTCTATATAGGGGTTACTACACATCGTCCGTGCAATATGTTCTATATAGGGGTTACTACACATCGTCTTATGCTATATGTAAAGCACTTCACTTCTCGGGTGTAAGCTAAGAAAAATGTTTAAAGTCGAAGATTTTATTTAATTTTAGAGTTAGAAATACTGAACGATGTTACAGCGTCAAAAGTTACAGAGTTAAGATTTTGAAGAATGAGGTTATAAGTGTTGTTACAGAGATGAATAAGAAGAAGTTTTTTTTGGTTATAGAAAGGCAGCTGAATGAATGGGTCGAGATTTTTATTTTGGAGGTTGGTTGTGTTTATATCAATGAGTAATTTATATTGGTTCATTTTTACAATTTTCTCTAATCATTTTAGGAATTTCTCATGGTTGTGCTTACCCACATTGGTCCCTGTTAGTTATAATAACAGATTTTACTTTGAATGCTGCCTGTATTTTTTAAACTTACAAGCTGGTCATACGTTCTATTTAGAGGTTACTACAGCGTTACTTCTGCTTCAATTGATCTGTAACCAGTTCAATAAAAAATGTTTGTTTTTACATAAATCGTTTACTTACTGTATATTTAGTGACAACTGTTTTTTTTCTGACAACATTATAAATCGCGGCAAATGCATACAAGCAGACACTTGTTTTTTCCAAATCGTCAATTTAAAAGAACTGCTTTTTGTACTCATGAACCGGTCCGGAATCTATTACCAAAGGCTGTACATTTCTGTTTTCCTACCGAGCCACCTTTAAAATAATATGAAGTTGTTTCCAGAATGGTATTTCAGACATTGCTCTAAGCGATTCGTAATCAATGTTGAAGAAAACTTTCCGAAGTCTTGGGACTGGGTTGAAATGAAAACCTACAACAAAAGCTTCAAAAAGAACCAATTATTTGCCATAGAGCCAATGACGACATCACGCTCGAAAAGGACATAGGATACGTTGCTAATTGTACCGAGTTCACCCTAGATGAGACCAACAATGACATTATGCATCTACTGCTGGTCTAAATCAACTTCAGATTAGACCCCGTCCCAAAGGCACTGTGTATAAGCCACACTTCAAATCACTTTCAAGTTAGGCCAAAAAGTCATATCGTGATTTGACGTTATAAATACTGAAAAAGGTGGCCGTTTTGAACATTTCACATGATTAACCCAAGTGTCGTCTCAGAATCCATCGCATTGATGCAGGCCGCAAAAACAAAGTATAAGAAAACTGCAAAGAATTATTTGACAGAAATACGGGATAAACTAATTAATAAAAGACAGTCAGCCTCGAAAAACAAAATCTCGAAACGCAACTGCCACAAACATTGCGTTCATTGTCAGGTTTAACAATCGACCAGATTTACTTACAAAGTAAACAAACTTGTCTTTGAAAATATTTATATATTTCTAGAAGTAGAATTAAAATAACAACAAATTTTTGAGATTAAATACTGTTGAAATCAAATTTTCAACATTTTATTTACATGTATCACGCCAAATTTATTTCAATCTTTGTTCCGAAGTTTTTGAGATTCTTGAGTATGATGTTCTTTGTTCCAAAAAAGGAGTTTTTAGTTTCCTATTTGTTGTTCTCTTTCACTTGTTGGGATTGATAAAATTTTTAATTAACTTTTATCAAGTCAAGAGAACTTGCAAACTCAAGGTATTCTAGAGGGTTTACTCTTGACAGTGCAGACTATGTCATCCAAATACCTCTTGGACGGTTTTATTTCCTGTGTGTCCTCTGTCGTACATTTTCTTGCACAATATGAGCAGATCCATAAATTTTCCTGCATTTTTCTACACTCCGTGTCAGTGCTAGCTTGGCCTTTTGCTTGAAACCAGTTTTTGCATGATTCCCACCTGACTCATCTCATTTCCCTCGGAATGTAACGCGCCGCTTACAATCGATGAACATTTCCCTAATGTCAGGAGTTTTGTTCTCGCATGCTAAACATTCCGATTGAGTGTACCAATTTTTTTACTCTGAAAGTGGACATTTGTTACGGCTAGGGTCAACAGGCTCTTCATGGTTGACCTCTGGATCTCAGGATCCTCGTCACTGGATCACAGTTCTTCAAAGTTCTCATATTGCAGTTAATCGATTTAAATAATAATTTTAGAAAGCTAGCTGCCAAAACTTCAAAGCAACGCGAATTGGAGGCTGTAATGAAAGATGAAGTTTCAACAATAAAAGACAAATGTTGTGATCTTTTAAAAATCAACAATTCTAGACCTTACCCAGGGGAATCAATCCCCAAATCTTGTGACAAAAAACTCTGATGAATTACTTTTAAGCTAGCGAATTTTTAAAACCCAGATTATCAAACAAGCTAAAGTACACTCTCAATTCTGACACTATCTTTTTTTCTATCTGCTCTTTGTTAGAGCGAAATTTACCTGTTCTCGATATCAATTGAAAACTCTTCCAGATTTTTTGTTTGGCTAAAAAGTGTTTGAAATCGATAAAAAATTGTTAAATTACTCGAACAATTCCACTACAGCATTCCACTACATGTCCCACCGTTGAATCGGTTTTTTGAAGCTCAGAAGTTCTCGTGGCGAAATGTCGACACGTTTGTCCAACATAGGTAGAACTGCATTCACAATAACTGAGCTCGTAGACCACATGAGGATTCAGATCGCTATCAAAAATAGATCGCAGTGATGGTAGGCAAGTACATATTTTTCGCGGTGTGAATATGGTTTTCGATTCGCACGTTTTTCCAATTTTCGTTTCAATTGCAGGCTGATGGTACCTCGATACTGCAGGAAAAGTAATGGTTTCACCTCTTTCGCTGGCAATTTTTGTCCCCTCAGTTGTTCCTTCTCGCCTTCATTTTTCAATTGAGGTTTAATTGTGATTTTCTGTAAAGCATCGTTGATTATCTTGGAAGTCCGACTTTCAGGATATTAATCTTTTAGCCATATATTTGTATTATCTTTCAGAGCTTTGTCAAAACTTTGCCACGTGCTAGTGCTTCTAAAAACGCGATGAACAGTCCCTTCTACAATATTTTGTTTAGGCGATGTTTTTGTTTAGGCCATGTTATTGTATTTTTGGTTTAGGCAATGATTTGTATTCCTAGAATCATTCAAGATATTTGCGCTTGTCGTTGCATGCCTCCTGTGAGGGTTTCGTTTTACTATGCACAAAATTGGTTTTGCCATATAATTAAGTTAAATATTATTTTTAACTAATTTTTTGGCGTGAGTTCCCGTCCCCGATATTTGTCGGTTGTTTTTAGCCCCAGCTTCAGCTTGCTGATGTATATCTTCGATGGTCATGAGTTTTTAACTCAGCGACAGGCATCATTATTTACTTTGTATATCTTTTTATTCGGTTGTGCATCAATTTTAAGTCGACATGAAGAACGGAAAGTTCGAAAACGTTTGTTTTTAATTGGCAATAACTTTTTCTTTGAGCTGCTGTCTTCGTTAAAGTTTGTAGCAATCATTATTCCAGTGGTCTTTATCAATGCTTTTTTTCGCTTGAGCACTTTTTAGCCTAATCCTTTTGACTTCTGGTATAAACATGTAAAACCCGGAGTGACTGGAGAGCTCTAAGAGCCTTACTGACAATTTAATAATGTGAAGGGTGGTACATTATCTTCTAAAGTTTGACTGTTAAACATCAGAATAAAAAATTTGGGAATTAGATAATCGTCCGACATTTGAGAATACCTGGAAAATTTTTGGATTTGATGTGTAAAATAATTGACAAAGCCGAGTAGTCGGTCTGTTTTGTATTTATTACTACACTTTTGTATTTTAATACGCATTTTGGTTGAATATGCTTCCGCTGGTATACATTCAGACAATTTCTAGTGTCCTTTTTCTTCGTGATGAGTAAGACGGTAATAAGAATATACGTTTGCGATAAGACTGTAATACGTAAAAATATAGATATAACTAATAAAAATATACATCAGAAAATTGCTTTTCAGATATGAGTTTCCAATCCAATTTGAGAAAAAACACATTAACCTCAACTTCACCCGATAAAGTATCACGAGTGGACCATACCTCGCTAACCGTTTAAGTTTAGTTGCGCAATGTCATCTGGTTGGCAGCTTCCAACTAATGAAATTGATATTGCCTCTGATGGTGCATCAGGATCATCCCTTACGGACGATTTGGCTACCTTTCGACAACAATGGATTCAAGAATTGCACGACAATCTTCGTATGCGTGAAAGTTCAAATCGAGCTGAACACTCGGACCAGCGAGGTTCCGAGAACGAGCGGAAAAACTTGGCCCGGTCACTGTACCAGATTGGCATTGCTGAGGAGAGAGCCGGAAATCCATTCAAGGCGGTTAATTTCTATGCCAGAGCTTGTCGACTTTTTCCTGATATCGATCAAGAGTTTCGAGTGTTTCAAGATTCGCCTAAAAGTTCGGATACAACAACTCCGGCGCCTGAACAAGATGATGATTTATCTCTGGAACAAACGTCTTCTGAGTTTGCCTGCCTAAAGATCAGGAATGACGAGCTGGACATTTCTGAAGACGAATCTGTTTTCGCTCTGTGTGAGCCCAGTGAAGGATTTGACCACGATAAAACTCACATATCCAAGTTGCCTTTCGATGTGATGTTTATGGTCCTGCGTCACATCGCGTTCCCAGACTTTGACATGAAGTCTATCGAAAACTGTGGCATGGTCTGCAAAGGTTTCCGACTTCTTGCCAGAGATCCAGTGATCTGGAGGCAGGCGTGCCTGCAAGTTTGGGGCGATTGTGTGCCGCCTCAGTTTTCGAATGTCTCGTGGAGGGAAATGTACGTAAAACGCCCAAGGTTGAATTTCCATGGCGTTTATATAAGTAAAGTGATTTACACACGACAAGGCGAGCAAGCTTTTGAAGTCTCATACAATATTCTGCATACTGTTGAGTATTATCGCTATCTGAAGTTCTTTCCCGATGGCCAAGTTCTGATGTACACTTCGCCTGAAGATCCTAAGCTCGTTGTACCCAAACTAAAAGATACGAACTGTCGACTGAATGGGATCAAAAGAGGTCAGTATAAACTGCAGGAAAACAACGCGGTCATTGCCTTGAAAGACGACGAGCGACCGCAATCTTCTGGTCGACTAAATCGCAACCGAAACCCTCAACCGTACTACGAGAATTCGTTCTGCCTTACTTTGGCGATATCAGCTCTCGGGCACAAAAAGCCGAGTTGCAAGCTGTCTTGGGTTTCATATTCGGTTCAAACAAAGAAAGTGGTTCCTCTGATCGCCCCACGCATTACGGATTCTGGGAACATTTGGAGCGATGTCACACTAGGGCCAGTGACTGATTTTAATATTCACAATGCGCAGTTCAAGCCCTTCATCTTCTCCCTTGTCAGAAGCTACACAGCTGTACCGAACGTATGATAAACTAATTGGAACGAAAACTGAGTTAATAAACCTATAAAGTCTTAGTTAGAAAAATATTTTATTAGAGGTAGCTTTCTTCTGTTCCCAATGTTTAACGGATTCTAAAATTTACGTAGATTGAGTTCTTTAGTTTCTATAGCTCTGGATCGGTACATTGTAAGAATATGAGAAGTAGCTAATTTAGGACGGAAAGTGTTGAAAATAAAGACAGCAGCATTGTCGTGTTTGAGTGTATTTTACGAGTTAATTTTGAGATGCAGCTAAATTTTGAGACGCATCCTGAAACTTTATTAATTCCTCCAGCTGATTCCCATGAAACCATTTTTCCTCAAATATACTCCATAGGTTTTCAAATGTGTGGTTTAAATAATAGAATGCTGCTTAAAGTTGACAATGAAATGCCTACACCAATTTAATATAATTTAGAGAATTTTCAAAATAAAGGGGGCCTCGATTACGACTCCTTAACTGTGGTTTCCAGCAATATATTCAGGATTATGTTAAATTTTCTTAATTTTCCTTAACTAAATTTTCAACTGTCGAGATATTCAGTTGACAAAAGTTGCAGCAGAGAATTGTTTTACAATTGTCATTTTAATCACCCCTCATTTCTGTTACTTGGAGAAAAGTCCGTTTAGCCCGTTTGTATTCGCCCGTCTCTTGATACAGCAAGCCCAGATCCTCTAGAATAGCAATGGTCTTCTCTTCGTTCCTTTGGAACTGAAACGTCTGAAGAACTGATTTGTATATTGTTTGTGCCTCGGAGTAGTTGCCATAGCTGTGCAATGCTTTTGCTAGATAATGTTGAGTGTCAAGACAGACGAGTTCTAAAATGATAAAATCATTGAATAAAACGTTCATTTAAATTTAGCGAGAGATCGTGTGAGATTATACCTCCATAGTCGCTGCTAAGTAGGAATCGTTCAAATGCATAAATTTTGAGCAAAACGAGAATTTTCATACTGGTGACTAACTTGTACTTACGAATACTGAGAAATTGAAATCATGTAAGAAGGTACTGCTTTATTGCAACGTACCCTTTTTTGTTCAACAGAAAACGTAACCAAATTCTTAAAAAATATTTTGTATGCATTTTCAGAAATTACGAGTTTTGTTTGAACTCAGAAAATCAAATAAAAGATATTTTGTTTTTGTTTTTTTTTGTAATATTCTCTTGAGCTATAACAACAAAAAATGTTTCAAAGAATTGAGACCTACTTCCTCAAATTTCAAAATTTTCTTAACCTTTATTATTAACTTCTCTAGCTTTATAACCGTAGATTTTCCATTAATAATTTTAATTATCGATGTTGGATTATTCTCAAAATTATGGTTTGATTAAATTCGCTTTTTAAAAAATTTTTAAGATTATGCTTGAACTCAGCAGAGCACAGTTCGAGCAGCGTATACTAAACTTGCAACTATGATCGCATTAATTTATTTCAATAAAATTCAAGCATTGATTGTAGATAGTTTGGCGAACTATATCCATGCCTATGCGTTTTACTTGTGAATTTTTGAGATCTGCAGTGCGGACTAACCGCAAAATAATTTTAGCGCCATAAAAACTTTAACAGCTCAAACTTACCACAAGAAAGTGAAAACCGGAAGGCAAAGTTTTTTTCATCGATTCGTGAAGAGTATCACTCAAAAATTCTTCTCAGCTACGTTGTTATTTATGATATAATTCTACATTTAGAAAAAATTTTCCCGGAAACCACAAACTCGATGTCAATGATTATTGCAAGGAGTCACTATTTTGCTTTTCCGAGAAGCTTGTTTTAATATCTTAATATCAATTTTCGGTCTAAAGGGAAGATATTTATACTAAACAGGAAAAGTGGTCATTGTTTCGTTGTCTTCGGCTGTAACAAAAGAAACATTACGTTCAAACGAACAATATAAAAGTTGTTTGTTTTTAGTTATTAGCAAGAAAATATGACAGAAAAGTAACAACCAGTAATTAGTTCCGTTTGACAAAATATTTAAATTTTCTCAAAAAGTTTCAAAATTCCCTTTTTGCGCAGCATTCTTTAAATGCGTTCATTCGGTAAAATTACGTTTTAATTGGAGAGAAAATTTGAGAACTCAAGAGATCATGTTATTAAATTCAACAATAAATTAGTTTTGTTGTACTTCGATTATTGATGTCACCTATTCGCCAAGTTCCAAGAAATTTTGCTTTAACTCTCAAGCGACGGGTGAGTGGTTGGTCTCGGTAGCAAACAGCTGGAGCATAGGATTGCTAGCATTGGGGATTGTGGGTAGCGTATAGCGGGGTCTGATGGGGACGCAAGCGAATTTGGGGGGGGGGGGGGTTGTTTGGCGGGGCTGAACGAGAGGGGTGGGGTCAAATGGAGGGTTGGCCAAATGGAGGATGGGGTAGGGATGAGCGTGGAGTAGGGAGGGGGAATTAACTGAGGGCGGCGGGGTTCTTACTTCTTGAACCGCCCTTAACACCGTAAATTTTTAGGTCTCCTCAGCCGTTTCTGTTAATCGCATAATTAGAGATTAATGAGGCATAAAATTAAAGCTTCATTCACTTAATGCCCTCCTGACTTTATCTGTTTATCCTGTTTTGAGGTCAAAAAGGTAAGTGTCGAATGAAAATTTTGTCTAGCGAAAAATCACATTAATAAAGACCGCAGGACTAATATAATTGTTACAAACTTTGTTTGAGAGCAATGAATCACATTGATATACTTTATTGGAAATTTCTTTTCTTTTAATAACGAGTGTCGTTATTTTGAGCAGGTTTTAGTAATATAGCTTAGATTATATTAATTCAAAGCAAAAATTAGCTGTTTTTAAAAGAACGTGATAAAATAGTCTTCAGCAGAACAGTACGAAAATGCAAAGCAATTTTTGATGGAAATAATTGATGCAAAAACTAAAAAGAACTCCATTTTTTCAGCAAGTGGCCATGGATATTATTATATTTTCAGTTGAGTGTCAGGTCTCACGGCAAATAAAGAGAATATCTAGTGATATCTGTTTTAGCAACAAATTGATTGAAAAGGACGAATCATTAGAAAAATTTGATTACTTTATCCTACAGTTTTTTGTTTTCCAGTAAAGATGATTCATCAAAAATTGTATTCTATTTTTCTTATGCTGTATCCAAAGTTAGCATGTAGTTAATCTCTAGTTGAACGATAAAAATTAATTTAATGTCAGTATAATTTTTACAGTCAAGTGTTGTTCACAGGAACGTTCACAATGGGGTGCTCGCATTGTTCACACATTTTCCCCCCGGGGGGGGGGGTCGTGTTTGGGCAACTTTACTATAACCTTGTGGTTCAAATTTGACCCTGTATGCAGTGATAGCTTGCTCGTAGGCATCAATGGCCAGTTTGAAGTCGCATCTGTGGAAATGAGAGTTTGCTATATTCCTCAGAGCGTGTCCTAACAGTCCCTCTGTATCCTCTTCTACTGATAACTGGCTCTGTCTGGCTTCTAAGCTCTGTAACAGGGCAAAACCCATTACCACTTGAGGAATTTTCTACCCCTTACTGCTTGAGTTAGTCTTCAATTGTTTAGTATTTAAAATGCATAATTAAAACTGGTTCGGAGCTGAGAATGGCAATTTTCAGAGCTGAAAACAGGTCTTTTCAGAGCTGAGAAAAGCTGCATCAGAGCTTGAACTAAACATTGTCCTCTGTTCTAAGTTATGGTAATTTTTTTTCTCATATGCAGCTCTTATTGGCAAACTCGTGCCAGCCATTTTACCTTATTGTAGAATTGGAGTGCTTTGATTCCGTCTCCAGTTGCGAGGACGCAATCGCCGATGTTAGAATACACTTCTGCTGTTCTCAAATTCATCTCACCGAAATAGTACTCTCTGAAAACAGTATCTTGAAACAAGATAGGTTAAAAAAATCAATGTATCGTTGATTTTGTTGAGACACGGGAAGCTAAGAGTGGAAACCTTTATTGGCGGCAAAATTATGTTTTCTGTCATCAAAAACATTCCTTTCGATTTTGCTCATCTCAAAAATTAGGGGGACAGGTGGATAGTTTTTTGTTATTGCATAGAGTAGTAGATAACAAGCAAAACAGCAGTTGTGAAAGTCCCTCATGTTTTCTAGCAGTTTCTTCGCCCAGTCATTAACAGTTCGATTATTTTAAACATTTTAAGGCACAGCGGTTGGAGGACCAAAAGTTTTTCCCTAAAACAGACAATCTTTTGCAAAAAACAATTTCAAATAAAAAACTAGGGGATCGCCCGACTCGTTTAGAGGAAAAACGCAATTTTCGAGCCCCCTATAGGTTAATTGTTCCGACCCCACTTGTGGGGGGGGGAGGAACTATATACTCAAATGGGTTTTTTTTTGTTCCGTGAATTTTGGCCGACCGATATATCGTAGAGAAATGTGCGTGGTATCATTAAAAAGCTCGTCCAGCGTAGAATTCGAAATTAAAAAGATTTTTTTGAATTTCGTTTTTTTTTCGAGGAGTTATCGAGGTTTAAAGCTTTATGTGAACACTGGATATTTGGTTCACTTTTGTTCACTTTTACCGTAATTTTCGTTCGAATTAACGTTTTTTCTACGAAAAATTTAATTCAAAACTAGATTTCAGGCCAAAAAGTAAATCAATTTTAGGTTTTTAATAGACGAGAGGAGATAATAAAGACTAGTTCTAGTCTTAGAGGGAAGTTTAATATATAAAAAATTTCGAATTAGGTTTGGGAGCTCTTTTTTTTAAGAAAATTTTGCAATTTTTTTGTTTTTTCAAGTCACCTAGAGACTACTAGACACTTTTAATATCGAAGTTCCGTTAATGACAAACCTTTTTTACAATCAAATGAAGCCCAATGAACAAAAAATTTGTTTCGAAGGTATCGCTCATGTTTTTTTTTGGACTCGTATCTCAAATTTCGTAATTTCAAATGAAATTTTGATTTATTTTTTGAGGTTTTACTAAAGTTTTATAATCCTATGGCATAAACTTGTTGACTAAAGGTGATAAATTTGACTAAATAGATTTGCTAATGAGCATTAAGTGAACCTATCTAGTGCTGTGAGTGGACAGCTAATGGCTGTTAAGACTTTGAAAATAAATTTTCGAAAGTTTTTAAAAATTAGTAAATCATAAACTTATTTTTGTGAACTGTAAGTTCGTCTCAGTAAAAACAGGATTGAACTTCTCCATACCACTGCAACATAAGTTAATCTCATTGGCGCTTTTATCAAATAACTATTGGTTATACGTCTTCAATGCCACAAGATTTCAAATTTTTTAAAAAAATTTTTGGACATTTCGTTTAATTGTTTCATTTTGAAATCTTATCACGTCATCCTAATATTGATGGCTAAATCTTCTTTTAGTGCAGACGTCCAAAGGATCATAGATAAAACTTTCTGAGAAAAAAAATATGGTTTAAATGGCTTCAACACTTTCTTCTCCCATTTTTCTAAAGAAATTTTGATTTTTGCCTGTATTTGTTTTTTTTTCATAGTCATAAGACATATTGTGATGTCTTATTGATTACGTAGGCATCATAAACATCCTTGTGTTCACATCGTGGCATAGCTGAACGTATTCATTGAATTCCTATGAAAGCTTTTGAGTTTGATGGCTGTTAAGACATTAAAAATATTTTTTTATATTTTTTTTGAACATAAATCAATCTTAACCTTATTTTCGTGGATTGTAAGTCAGTCTCGGTAATGACAGAACCGCTTTTTTTCTACATCAGCAACAATTTATCTAGTTAGCGGTTTTGTCTTCTAACTATTGGTTTTTTTGACTTCGGTGCACGAGTTTTCATAATTTTTATAATTTTTGGATTTTTTTAAGTAATTTTGGTTCCTTTTGAAATCGTATTACATTATCCAATATTAATGGCTCCCATCGGCTTAGTGAAGACGTTCAATAGATCGTTGAAAAATTTTTCAGGGAAAAACGCTTATGGTTTAAATAGCTTCGACACTTTCTTCTCTCAATTTTCTACCGAACTTTTGGATTTTGCCTGTTTTTGTTGTTGTTTTCATAGTCAATGACTTGTTGTAATGTCTTATTGATAAATATTGGATGACAAACATCCTAGTCGTCACATCATTTAGGCATAATTTAGCGTATTAAATGCCTTCCGTTGAAAGCTGTAGAATTTTTTGACTTTGATACTATGGGTTTTCTCAAAAATTTCGTGGTTTTGATGTATTTTTCTTTGCCAAATGACTTATTGTGATGAGTTATTGATGTCACATGAATGAAACCTATGATTGCTATTTCAGCGAGGCTGAATTTAGTGTGTTTAATTAACTTAAAATGTAGCATTTTTTTTTAAAATTCAAACATCTATTTTTGTTATCTCTTCATTTGGTTGACAATTAAGTCAAAAATGTAGATGAGCTCGGGTCGGAACATCATATGCGAACGCACATTAACGAGCCGCCTTGTTTGTTCCAATTTTTCAGAAAGGGGCAACCAAGGCGAGCGAAACAGTAGCGATTAATTCGAATTCATCATTCTCCTAGAACTTTCAAGTTTCGACTATTTTCGGAAATATTTTTCAATTTTTCAATATTTGCAAAAACAAGAACCCAAAAGTGAGTTTTTTTTGGTTTAGCCATACACTATTGGACGTGTAACAGAATGGCGGTAGTAAATGTCATTCAGTTTTTCCGCTCATTTTTGAGAATTTGCCAAATTGTTTACAAAACAAATCTATTCAATTATCTATTCAACAAATCTATTCAAACAAATCTATTTAATTAACGCCAGAAGAACAACTTTAGTTCTGAAAATTGAAACTTGATTTCGTTGTTTTCTATTTTTTATTTAGGTTTTTAAGTGAAATTTTGTTCGCAAACGATAAATTAAAAGGAACGTTTTTCATTTGAGTCTTTGTTTCTAGGGGAGATGCAATACTCATTTTTTTTCAAAGTTGGATATCACCGTATCCGCTGTGAAAGTAAAAAAATGCAAAAACTCCCATATTTTTTAATTTTTTTGCTGACCGAATTTCAAATATTAGTTACCACATTTTCTGCGGTTAGCACATTCGTTTGTCTTCCCATTCTGCAGAAACCAGTTAACAATTTCCTTAAAAGAGTTTCAGAATTTCGTAGATCATAACCAATAGCAAGATATTCAGTTTTTAACTCATCAGTTAATAATCATGCAAGTAAAAACGATTTTTGAATATTTTATTTACATACTTTCTTCTCCTTTTTCTTATAACAATATATGACCGACACCTTTTCACTACGAATTTTATGGACATTTTTTGTATTCTAAGTTAGGATAGGTCAAAATTTAATTAAACACGAGCCGTTGTGGATTCATCCAGCTATGATTTCTCTGTCTGTCCTGATGAAATAATCTAGAAATTAGATAAAATTTTGAGCAATCTTTGATATTATAATTGTTTCTGATAAATTTTATAAGCAATATAAAAGCTACGTTTCAAAACTGTTCTTTTAGATGTTATTTCACTGGACATGTATTTCAAGAGAAAAATGAAGTTTGATACTAGGTCGTCAGATCTACTAGTTGTGCACTAAATGTTTAGAGAGTCTCAGTTCTGGTTTATGGCAACGATTCGTGTCGAAACTGTCAATTTATTTAATAAGCTAATAGGTGAAGATATTTTGCCAAGTACAAAAAAAAATCGAATATTCTAGTGTACCTTGTTTTTTGGGCTTTGTTAGAACTTCAAAGCTTCAGTGTTGTTGTCTTGCTTATGGTATATTCTACCAATGTGATCTGACACGTGGCAACGTCTGGGTGGTCAGAGCCATGATTCACTGTTTCCACTCTCAGTGCCTGAACACAAACCCAAGATGCTCCCACGAGTATCGATTTGAGCAAATGAATAAGCATGTTAAGTAGGTCCAGGTAACGTCTTAAAGAACGAAATTTGCTTATTGAACAAGAAATGCCTTCATGTTAGTAAATTTCACCGTTTTCAATCTTTTATAAATCTCTTCAAGTGTTATTTTCTATAAAGTCGTTCTCTAAAACTGTTTTTCAACAAATCATTGAAATTATCTTTAGATCACCAGTTCTCTTGGTTTACTGTCCGGTTCTCGTTATCAAACAACTCCCCCCCCCCCCCCCCCCACTCAGTAAAAGCAACAAGTAACTGCATACCGCAAAGTAGCTGTCTGTAGCTTCTATGAGCTGCCTGTTGTCTTCATAAAGACCTCCCATTCAGTGTAAAGAGCACTGAACAGAATGTTGGTCTTCTGAATAGGCGAGTTTTCTAAAC
>NC_134473.1:74729178-74877736 GCF_964194025.1 Convolutriloba macropyga | reverse complement strand
GTTCGGACTACCACGGCCGCAGTAACAGTCCGTATAATGTCGTTGGTTGTTGTTCTTCACCAGTTATATAAACTGCTGTTGGTTATAGTTAGTTATAAGTAGAGCAGACAACTACAGTGGTCGAATTATCCACGTTAATCTAGCTCCCAAAGTGTTTAAATCCGTCCCACAATAATTGAAGTCCGCATTCGTAATAACCAAAATAACTACCGCCTAGTTTATAACTCATAACTCCCCACGTTATAACTACTTTAAAACCAAAAGTCTCATTTTCTCTTTCCTTGCTCGCTTTCAAACGCTAGACTGCAGGGCGAGAGCGAGAGCGGGGAGCAATTTTGCCCCGTTTGTTCACAAGGAAAGCCCAGCGCAGATATATTGCCAACATATTTGACTTTGGAAGCTAATTGTGGTTGCCCATTCCGAATATTACCCGAATCTGCAACTCCGAAAGACACAAAAATAAATCTCTTTCCAACATTACCTAATGTTCCTTCACTCTCAAATCTTCACTGCTTTTCATTGTCAAACAGCTTAGGAAACTTCATTTATCCAAAATATATTTACATGCACTTTACCACTACAATAATATGCCTCTATTCTTATTAACTTTCGATTTCTTTTGAAAATTATACGTAGTTTCAGTTTATCTAACGGTTACAATTCAGGACTTCAGGTATCGCACAGGAAACTATTATTCACAATTGTCCAATAAAGACCAAGTTTGTTATTCATAACTAAAAAGTTTTAATTTATCGGTTATAACTTGGAGTTCAATAACTTATCAAACTATAACACGTTAATCCAGTGGCCATAGATTGCTGCCGAACAGTAGTTGATCCAATTCGGGGTAGCAACTATGGTCATTCAAACGCAACCCACACAACACATTCAATGTGTGAACAGTCTCTCTAACGATTCAACTCAACATAATCAGCCCCCCACCAGTATACACCCACAGCACCACACCCACCCACACGCCAAAGCCACCCGAAGCTCCGACCGAGCGTCTTTGGGTGCCGGAACCAACCATTCGGCCGAACAGGGCACGACAACCACGAACCCCTCCGACTTGTGCCCAAAAGCAGTGGGGCGACTTTGCAATGCAATATATCGCACAAAAGCAGTACAGTTTTGTTTACTCTCCGAAAACGCTTTACCAGAAGAACCGACCAAACTACAGCAAGTGCGCTGGTACTTTTTATGCCCACCTCACAGCCATTTCGGGTGGGTTTTAACTCGTGTTTTGGGCTTGCTAATCTCATGGGCCGCGTTATGGGGCATCGTGGGGAAAGAGGAGGCCTACTTTGGGGGGAACATGTTTTCAATATTTTCACTATACGTAGCTAGTCGAGTAACTGGCTTTTTAATTGGGTTATTTGGGTTACCACCCCTGTTAGGGATGTTACTAGCGGGTATTTTACTCAACAACATTACCCTACCATTTACGCCCAAACCGATAGCCGAATACATTGCCCGCGAGTACAGAGTGGCTTTGAGGGACTTCTCATTTATTACTATTTTAATACGAGCCGGTCTCAGTTTGAACCCGAAAGGCCTACTCCTTATGAAGAGCGTCGTGATCAGATTAGCCCTCTGCCCAGGTAAGCAAAGTTAACCAAAACATTTTCTTCTGTGTGAGGGGCCGATTTTGTAATTTTAGTACTTTTTTACGTTTAAAACTAAATAACTGTCAAAGAAAACTTTTAGTTAGCCTAAAAACAATAATTAAAATTATGCCCTTGACCGTGAAAGGATCATTATAAAAGGAAAACCTCTGGTCTATTTATGTTAGGAAATGTATATTTTTCAATGAAGATATGATCATTAAATTTTTGACTGGGTGCCCTTAAACTTCATTTAAACAAAAAATAATCATTCTGATTTTTCAAGTTTGTAGAAGAATTTTTTATCATTTGTGGGCTCAAAAGATCGATTTTTTTCTGAAATTCAATTTCTTTCAAAATTTGAGTAGAAAAATTGTTTAATTTTTCATATAAGACACCAAATCAAATCTATTATTGTCTTTCAATTTTTTTTAACCTTTATTAATTTGGTTTTTTTAGATTTTTAAAAATTCCACCAGAATTCTGGACCGCTATTTTTAGAGAACATAGGCGTAATATGTTAATGACCATTAGTTGAATTTTTTGCATGATTATTTCCTTGAGGACTTCGCTTTATATTCCTCAACGTTAAATAATCTTTTTGATTTAATAATCTGTTTTGAAAAGTGTTCGAAAAACTTGAACATCCTTTGATTAAATTAAGTATTTATCAACTTCGTTTTTTCTTAAAACTTCAGCTCGGCTTACAAATCATTGGCATTTTTGAGTGACATACCCAATGTAAAAGAGACAAAGTGAGGCAAACTTAAGAAAAATCACAAATGTTGTAAGAGTATGCTAATAGTAATAAAACACTTAAAACTGAAAATTTACATTCTGTTTTAAATAGAGAAGGAGTGTAACCCAGCTAATTTCTTTTGAAGGTGAACAATTCGTAATAGAGACTATATATATATATATATATATATATATATATATATATATACAATATAATATAATATAATATAATAAATTCAATACATCATATATAAATATAAATTGTATATAATATATCTAATCAAGATATATATATATATATATATATATATATATATATATAGATATATTATCAATACAATTTTTGAGAAAAATTAATAAATCAGCTCTGAAATTTTGATGTTTAACTTTTTGAATTACCTGTTTATTATTTTTGTAGAATTTTGCTCGGCTTCGATTTAAAATTCCTTTTTATTTCTCAATCTGGCCTGAGTCAAATTTAAATTTGAATCAACTGAATTGTATTGGTAAATCAAAATTTTGAATGCAAATTGTAATCTCTGACCATCGCGCCTCCATGATACTTAAAGTTATATTCAACACAAAGTTTCACTGAAGTAAATATTTGGACCATTTTGGATTTTATGAACGTCTACCTAAATTTTACAACGGCGTTAGAATATATTCAAGAGGTATTTATTCTGTAAAGATTTTTTTCAGGAAAACTGTATGATATGAAATTTATTAAAAGATTTGGAATTTGATTTCAATGAAGCATTTTTTACTTCTCTAGTAAGCAATTTTAGTTTCAAACTTGTATTATGCAAAATTTTCGATAAATACAGAGGGCACAATCTTTGGTTATTGTTTTTAGTTGATGAAATATACTTCTGCTACCCTTGATGTGTCATTTTTTGCTTAAATGAAGTTCGGGGAGAGTTGAGAGTTTAAAAAAAATTCCCGAAACAACTGAATATGTTAAAAACTAAAGGAAAATTTAATTTTCTTAATATAATTGTATTTTGTAATAAATATTTTGAAAACTTGTACACACGTATAAAGCCAAATTTTTGGCTTGAGCTTTGTTCGGAAACATGGAGACTTTACTGATGTTTAAATGCTTCTGTGAAATAGCGAAGAGATAAGAAAAAATAATGAGAGCAATTTTTGGCAAGTAAAAAATGAAAAATGCTTTGAGTCGCTTGGCCTTTAATTGTCTAGTGAAGAAAAATCACAAATAATTTGAAAAGAGTTTCAATTTCACGTGTCATCTAGCTGGTCGTTGTCTGAAATGAAAACATAGTGTGCTCAGAAAATCAGAAAGAGAAAAGTTTGTCTGCGTTGGAAATAGTCAGCGAATTTTTGTTCAACGTCAATGATTGGTCTATGTAAAAATTAAAAATTTTCTTTTTAAACTGTTTACCATTTGCAATTTTATGGTAATTATGGCTACAATTGGCTAAATTCTAATTAAGTTTTTGAAAATCTTTTAACGATTTCAAAGTCTTTTAATTCGAAACTTTGATTCTGCACTTCAATGTTTAAAAAATTACTTCAAATGAGCAGATCAAGTGATTGCTATAGTGCTATAGTTCTGTGTACTAATCTATAACAAAATTGCCAGTAAACATTTTCGGATTTTGAAGTATCAGGAAAAAAAGTAAAATGGGAAATCGTATTCGAAAATGTACCGGATTTTTTCAAGCTTGCTTTTCTTGATCGCTGAAAATTTAAAACGCTGCATAACCTGAAACAATTATCGGGGAGGTATATGTCAATTTGAAAAGCTTTACCAATTAAAATTATTGTTTTCTAAAATAAAAACAAAAGAAATCGACTAAGAAAGTTTTTGTCTGAATGCAAAACATTTTGTCTTAGAGAAGGCTTAGAAAATGCTGCTCATTATTTGTTATATTACTTTATTATTTTGTTCACTTTTGGTTGACTATCGCCAACATTAAAGTTATGCATATTCAGATATTACCACAGTAGGGTTTATTTGTGCGTCCGCTTCCTAATTAAAGAAAAAGTTATTATTATCCAAGATTTTTAGCAGGATAGAGCACTGGGCATTTTTGGATGAACTTAATTGACAAAAAAAACTACTCGATTTTTTTCTGATGTTATCGGACAGTGTAAGTGATAATTGGCACAGAGCAATCATTGGGTCACTAAAAAATTCCAAAAAACAAAGTTTTAAGTACAAAAAGAGCAAAATGTTTACCTCTACTTCTTTTAGTCTTGCCATGATAACGGAGTTTACACTATTAAGATTGAAGGTGTCAATAAAACTTCTAATACTTGTGTGCTAAAAATGTCGAGGTTTTTAACATCTTGTTTCACATTTTGCTCTGGAAAATTTCCTGGTATCTTCACTTCTTTAATGCCTGATTAGACACAAAAATAATAGCTCGATAGCTTCTAACAGATTTTATTTTTTCACGCTTTATAAAGTGAATTTTAATCAATTTAATCAATCGTTCAAGGCAGTTTATGAATTTCAAAACAGATGAAATGACAATTGAAAAAAAAATTGGAAAATTGGAGACAAAAAATAGAAATTGTAACTTGAAGAAGCTAATTACACTACTTATTTTAGAAAATTTTTATGTTTTTTCTTAAAGATTTTGCTTCTTTTGCGTTTTCATACCCATTTTTTGTAGCGCAACCTCATTTATTGTAATGATACTTTGCATTTTCTCTTGGAGTATTTTTTACAAGAAACCTTCTTACAGTTTTTATGTTTTGTGAAACACGTATTTTATACAATTATTTCATTTTGCTTATAATTGCTTTGACTAGAAACGTTTCTTGTCGTTTTTAAGTTTTAATTACGTTTCTTGTACAGTTTTTCTATTTTGAATAAAATTTATATAGAAGCACAATTCTGCAGCTTAAAGTGGTTATACTCATGCCCAATAAAGATCCACCAAGCGGTAACTGTGCATATGGTTAACAACATAAACAAACCATGAAATTGAAGTGTCCGAAAACTTTTTTAATTGCTGACACTCTGTAGTATTATGCACTTCTGGTGTGAAAACTGCAGCTGCAATTTTTTTTGTAAAAAAAATCATATTTGTGAAAAAATGGAAAATCTAATTGTGACTATGGGTTCAGCGCGATGAAAAATAAGTACTCATAATCTGTGGGAGGTCACAGTTTACAACTTTTTAAACTTTTCCGTAATGACCAATATCTTTTTGAAACGATGAAACTACAATGAAACTACTCATAATCTTCGAAAAAGCACTGTTGGAGAGTCATCAAAACATATTAGCTGTAGTTTCTAGCTCTCAATTTTTCTCTAAAACATTGAAATTCGATTGCTATGGCAGACTGTATAAAAAAATCCTAAAAGATATAAATTTTTGCCTTCATCTATGCCAATTTGAAATTCATTGCAAAGTGTTCCATAGATATACTTATGTTTATTAAAAGGCTTCATGGAAACACAAACAAAAAACTCAAAAATTGACGTCGAGTTTATTCATTAGCTTTGCTTTTTTCTTTTTATTTCAAATTCACCAGAAATTTGAGGAATAGTTCTTGAGCAAAGAAAAACCTTTGTACATTGGATGAAGATCTTTCAGAAAAGGAAAATTGAAAAAAGTGAGGGCTTAATTTTACCACAGTCGCACGGTTCGGTCCGTGACGTCATGAACTTTTGTGCTTCCATATGGTTTTTCATGCATAGCGTCGTACTATGTACAATATATATTAAAAACAAATCCATACACACTATATTTATATATATATATATATATATATATATATATATATATTTATAAGTATTTAATATTATATATAAGTATTATATATAAGTATTATAAGTCTTTACAGTTTATATCATTCTAAAATACTACAAATAGGCTTCAGATGAAAAAAAATATGTTGTTTTTTATGAGATTGCATCATGAGGTGAAAACTATTATTTTAGAACACTCAGTTCTAAAACACTCATTTCTTTTTCTAATTTAATCAAACTATTTGAATTGCTCATTTTACAAAGAAAAGCTTCAATTCTTGAGTAATATTTTTTCAAACAGGTAAATTAATAATATAACCGAAAGCTTAAAATTACATGCCTTCTTCATTATACTTTTATAGATTGATTTTTTTATGACGGATGATATTTTAGACAAAATTACTTTTGATGGATGACTTCAATTTTATGAATCAGTGAGATGAGGATGAAAAGGGCTCACAAAAAAAGAATCTTTTTTAAAAAAAATGCAAACTTGATATTTCTTTGAGGAAATATAAGCATTGAAAACAATTTCATTAGTTTCATTCAAATATTCAAAAACAATATTCGCACGAATGATTGAACATAACTCCTCAAACGAAACGGAATTTGAAAAATCTCTTTTTCTGGGTGACTTCCTAATGATACTTTTTTAAATACGCCGATCGTAAATACGCCGATCGTGAAAAACTGACTGAACAAAACAAAAACTGGCAGCTGGTTATATAAAACATCCCCTACTATGTGGGGCTGGATCCATTACTATTCAAAAAATGGCCTTCAGTACGCTTAAATCTAAACAAGCAATCCAAAAACAAATTCTCTATTAATAACTACAATTCAGTGCCTTAATTGTCTAAGATAAAATTTAACTTAAAAGTGAAATTTTTTGCAATGGTAACTTTTCTCAGTTGGTGATTTGTGTGGGTGTTTATCAACTGTTATAATTTTGTGTTAATTTGTATTAAAACACTCACGTGCACATTTTAAAATGCCGAAAGTCTGCTGTGCCAGAAGTTAACATGACAGAAGTTGCTACTTAGCCAGAAGTTGAGTTTCGTTGACTTTCGCCATTTTAAAGCGTGCGCGTTTCGTGTTTTAAGCAAGGATAAGTGACTCTGCAGAAGTCACTTCGAAATTCTGACGTAATATCTCGAACCACTTCGTGGTTCTCGATAAACGCCAGAAGTTATCAGTGACTTCAAGCAGAGTCACTTAACGATTACTTCACGTGTTACACAGGTGTGCTGGCGGAGGGACCAATCATAGCCCTGCTTGCCTACTTCTTCTTCGACATGCCTTTCAATTGGGCATTTATGCTGGGCTTCATCCTGGCAGCCGTCTCCCCGGCTGTGGTGGTGCCCAGCCTCCTCAAACTTCAGAACAAGGGCTACGGTGTTGAACAGGGTATGATAACATCAAATAGTTACCCGTAACATGTCCACAGAGACAAACATAACCGACTAACGTTGGGCAACAGCGCGCGGGGGGGGGGTCTTTGACCTCTAAGAACCGCCCTTCACACCATAAGTATAAGTCTCCGAAACAGATTCTGTGAATCACATACTTGAAGACTAGTGAGCTGAAAGGCTCTAAGAGCACTTAATGCCCGCTGGGCGCTACCTGTTTATCACGTTTTTGAGGACGAAAAGTCAAATGGGTCAGACGAAAAATCAGTCAAGCGAAAAATCGCATCAAAAAAGACCGACCGGACTAATATCATTGCTACAAACTTCGTTTGAGAGCAACTAATCAGGCCTGGCTCAGAAAAAAAAAGAGAAGGTCTCAGGCCTGATTCAGAGTCTGATCAGGTCAAATACAAGGCTGCTAAGATAGCACTCCCGAGTCAATCTCTGATGTTCATATTGAGATTTCTATGATCACTCGTTGACAATGAGCTCTTCCAAGGGGTTGGGGGAGGGTTTGTCTGTCCTTGACTCAAACTTAGGGTTACTCGCAAAATATTTGACCAGTTTCAAATTTATTTCAAAGTACTGGTTTTCCTCATTTTTTCGTACAGGTTAGTTTTCTCAGTTTCGGCAATTTTGCTGGAATCACAGCTTACATTTTGTGATTACTCAAACATTTAATCGGGAAATCGGAAACAAAAATTATCGATGTTGAAAACAATTGCCCTCCTGGATTGTCAAACTTACCAATCAAACTATGGACCGTAATGGTCTTAAAAAGCTCATAAAGAAGTTCGTTCTATGAATTTGCCATGATTAATAAATTTTATGGTTAGAAAGGTTCCATTAGAAAATATTCCTCCGGTCAAAAATACTAATTTTTTTTAGAAATATATGTTTTTTGGATCATTATGCACCTATTACCTGTTCTTTCCATGATTCAACACTTACCTCCATAGTCGAAAAATAGTTGATAATTTATTGCGAAAAATTTTAAATTTTGGCAGATAGTTGGGTTGCAAAAACTAAATGCTACACTATATTATCTAAAATTGTTGGAAACTAATATAGAAATTTTTAAAAAGCTTCAACCAAAAAAAATTTCGGCATTTTTAACAGAAAAAAAATATATATTTTCTCAGAGCGATAACTGTTATAGTGGGCTCCAATTCTAATTCATAGAATTTTATGTTTAAGACTAAATTGAATTATTTGGAATTTCTTTTGTTCGGGAATTTGAACTAATCACATTTTCATATGATGTATGAGAATTGGTAACAGAGATTAAAATAGCGAGAGAACATTTTCTGATTTTTGAAGTTTAATCAATCCAAAACTGTCTAAAATCTAGTAAACAAACCGATTCCAATAGAGAAATTGATAAAATTACAGATTTTTGCGGACTTGTAAGATCAATTATGCTTAGCCGTTATGAACTTGGAACTTTAGTTCCAGTTTCTCCTAAACATTTCAACAGGATCTGTTTTTTAAATTAATTAGGATTTTTCAAATCAAAATCGTTTATAGTGAATAATTAGATCGCCATAAAACTATCCCAAAAACTTTTTTTTAAAAAAAATAATAAAAAATATTAAAATGAAATAATAAATTAAAACAATAATATAAAAAATATGTACGCTGTGTAGTACTTTCTCAAATGTTTCAAGTTATTATGCCTTCTGAACAAAACTTCAATTACTTTTCTCTCAGTGCATTTGGTGTGTATGTTGCTTTCTATTAAAATTTTTACAACTAGAAACAACTTTTCTCATTTTTGAAAAACTGTTCAATAAAGGCATTCGCTAACTTTGCCAAATGGGTAAAATATTTTCAAAGGAAAACCTAATTGAAAAACTATTCGTTGAAAATTTTATAATTTAGTTTTTTTGAAGCAAAATATTAATTTGCTTAGGGCACTATCGTTAATTTAGTAAATCCAGCAGAAATAAAAGTCTACGATAGAAACGCAAAACGGAAGTAATTTCCAGAATTACATCGTATATAGCAAACAAAAATTTCCTTCGAAATATTCTAACGTTGGAATTAAAGTAGACAGAACATTTTCCCATACTCATTGGCATTATAAGTCAGAAAATCACATTGATCTCATTCCTATGAGACAAAAATACTTATTTAGGAATAATTATTTTACACAAAGAGATTTTTTTTCTGATAACTCGAAACGTTTCAAATTTGTTCCCACTGACTCAAATTTATTGCGCATAGAAGATAGAAAAAGTGGTGATATTACGTTATTTTGTGTCTTGTTGCGTTATTTGCTCCAACTTTTTCTGCTTTCCTAAGATTTCTTTAAAAAAGATGATGGAATTTATAAATATTTTTGTCATAGTAATCTTTATCTGTGTTGGCCAGACTCATGGGTTTCATTACGTCAATGGAATCGCCTGGCAAATTCGGCAAGGGTTTGCTCACATTTTAGAATTGGTGGGTTTGCTCACATTTTAGAACAATTTGGTTTACAACCTCTCCCTCTTTTTGGATGGGGTTGAAACATGAAACTGCTCCCCAATTTTTGGGTGAGTCCAACTTGCGTTTTGAATTTCCCCCTCTTATTGTGTGACATTGAAAAAGACAAAGCCCCCTCTAGTTGGGCCAGTAGGTTTTTTAATCCAGCGCAATTTGCGTGCATTAGGTACTAATTAGGGGACAGCAAACGATAGCACTGTAGCTGATTAGCGAATGGTTGCAAATAATTGCTTTTCGTTGTCTATTGCGATATACTTGTCACATTTTTCCAGATTATACTTTTTTGTAGATTTTTTTCTCTTAAGCCGGGTGAACCGCAGAAGACAGAAAGAAACTTGTGTATCCTAAGCTTCGAGATCACTTGAGAATTAGTCATCAAACTAATAAACTAATAAAAGTTTCTTTACGTCCTATTTTTTTAAAACAGGCATTTAACTGATCATGTTGATGGAAGAGATTTGCTTTCAAATTACAGCACCTTGAACCTGTTGTAATTAATTAACTATTTTTTGCCACATTATGTTTACTTTTTGTCGTTCAAATTGTCGAATTTCTTTACTAATAAATTCAGTAATTGAATTTTAATTTGCTTAATTTTACTTCAAAACTTCAAAATATGAGTGAGGACTTTCTTGCCGAAAAATAATTTTTTCCACTGATTTTTGTCAATTGTCTTGGTCATTATTGACGTTAGGACGGCTAATTTGTCCTTGTTCGAACAATAAAATGGCGGAGAGTAAAAAAAATCACTGTTTTTACACAGATTTTGTAGTTCGGCTTACTATAGGGTTTTGAATTAACATCTCTCGTCAGATAGTTGGGCTTAAAAACGACAAAAAATGCTTAAACTCTTTTTTTACGTTGGGTCTTCGTAGGAAAACGTCTTGTCTAGCAAAAGTCTTGAGACAAGACGGGGGGCTTGTAAGAACTTGCAGGACTTTTGTAAGGTTGTGGATAGTCTTGCCAAAGTCCTGCAATAATCTGTCAAGACTTTTCAAGATAACACCTTTTTCGACTAGGGCAGTTTTTTAAGCCCCAGGTTGCTCTTTCTTTCTCCTGATTTCACCCAAATAGGATACAAGTGATTTTCTAGATCTCAAAGATTTTTGGTTACTCGGATAAGTCTCATGTTCATATCACAAAGAATTCAAATGAAAAGGGATAAAGTTTTTTTGATAATGATTTTACAAATACGTACGTCATCGATAATTGCGAAACAAAAAGAGTTTTTTCTGAACTTAGGATCACAATTTTGGTTTAAACTAGCTAAATTTTCCCTTATGAGGTCTTCCTGGGTTACCACGTGATGAGATGTACTTCTCTTTTGTAATCCCTCCAGGCAGTTTTATCGCATTATTTTGATTGACGGTTGCTGGTTAAGTAATGGTTACGTGACTCTGCTTGAGGTCACTGAGAACTTCTGGCGTTTATCGAGAACCGCGAAGCGGTTCGAGATATTAAGTCAGAATTTCGAATTGACTTCTGCAGAGTCACTTAACCATGCTTAAAACACGAAACGCGCACGCTTTAAAATGGCGAAAGTTAACGAAACTCAACTTCTGGCTAAGTAGCAACTTCTGTCATTTGACTTCTGGCACTGCAGAATTTCGGCATTTTAAAATGTGCACGTGAGTGTTTTAATTCCAATTCATTCATTCAATTACATCACATACGACACACTTTGAAACTGGAACACGCTCAATCTTTGTAACCTTTTCTGCTAGACTGCTAAGGTTATAATATGAAATCTTTTGTTTAGGTATCCCGACGCTAATAATAGCAGCAGCCAGCATTGATGACATTATAGCAATAAGTGCATTCAGTGTCGTCATGTCCATCTCTTTTGTCGACGGCAATAAACCCCTCTATCAGGTACTTCTTCACGCTCCGACTGAGATTGCTGTCGGTCTAGTGGCCTCGCTAATCGCCGGAATAATAATGTGGTACATACCACCACCTCAGAAACACGAATTGGACAAACGGGGCCACCCCTTGTTGCGAACAGAGAACCACACCACTGCCCGGTTCTTAATCTTGTTCGGAACCGGAATCATGTTCATGTTCGGGTTCCAGCGGTTGCATCTCGCGGGTGCGGGTGCCCTGGGGTGTCTGGCAGTTTCATTCATTACTGGGCTCGGCTGGGATATCGACACGAAGCGTCCGGTCGGAGAAGCTTTTGGTCACGCTTGGAATTCTCTAATGCCGCTACTTTTTGGTCTAATCGGAACCGAGATCAAATTCGATGATATTGAATCCTCGATTGTTATGAGATCTCTAATCGTCTTACTTGGGGGTCTTATTATTAGAGTTTGTGTGTCATTTTTGACAGTTATGGGCGTTGGGTTGAACTTCAAAGAGCAACTTTTTGTGGCCATAGCCTGGATTCCGAAAGCTACTGTACAAGCTGCCATAAGTGGAATTCCTCTCGACCTTGCCATGGAATCAAACGACCAACAAAAAATTAAATTAGGAAGAATTATACTCACAATTTCCGTTCTTGCAATTCTGCTTTCTGCACCGTTAGGCGCACTGGGTATTCGTTTAACAGGACAGCGGCTGCTCCAACTTCCAAAACGTATAGTGACCAGACGCTCATTTAGACGAAGGTCCTCAATTCAGAAATCAGATGGTTATCCTAGACCTTTAATTGCCATGAACTTATTGCCAAGCGAATCAAACGACATTGCCGAAGTTGACACCCCATCCCCGACACCGAACCCTATGGACGGCGAGAAAGGGTTCCATATTTCGGCTAACAGTAATAACGACAAAAGTATATCAAATGCAACGACCATGGTCACTATTAACGAAACAGCTAACGTCGGCGCCTCACCCTCGCCTACGACTAACGGGGCGGTGGTCGTCATACAACCTAACAGGACCCAAAGCAACGACACGTCTAGTCCACAAAAAGGACCCTCGGATTCGAGCGTCAACTTAGAAAACGACTGCAATAATCTTACGAACTCGGTAGATGTGTGATGATAGCAACTACAATTGTAATTGTGTAGTTTTTCTTTCAGAACCATTTAGTGACCCATACGACCGTTTTAGTTTAACTTGTCTTAAATATGGCTGCGGACATATTCGTGATACAATAAGAGCTGAAGCATAAACATCAAAAATATTTAAAAAATTACAAATAAACAATAACAAAATAATGAGACGATAAATCCATGACCTCTAAAAAGTGTCAAAAAATTAGTCTTAATGACACGAAATTACAGATAATAACTCTTAATTTGCTTGAATTTTTTAATGATCTGAGTTCCTGGCATGACCAGTTTCTGAACATATCATGTATAAAGACTAGAATAAATTTGATCTACTAATTTTTCAGGCAGAACAATAAAAAGTCATCAAACCATTTTATCTCAAAACATACTCTAATTTTATCTTACAATTTTGGGTTCTCGATGGAAAATCTTTTTAATGGAAACAAAATTTTCAAATATTTACCAACAAAACTGGACTTACCACGATTTAATGAACTTAGTAAGTTAATTAAAGCTTGGTAAGTGCGGTTTAGACTTCGATGAATTGTGGTTAAAATCTTGATAAAAACCTTCATCTTTTTCATTAAATATAATTTTACTTGGGACGTATATTCCCGTTTTTCTGATCAGGGTTTCTGAAAAATTAATTAAAATTTCCAGTTTTGTTTACCTAAAAGATCTTAAACAAAAATTAGTGGCAAAAATAATTCTTCAACTTTGACGCTTCAGCTCATGTCAATTGTTCACACGCATAAAAATGTGCTGTATATGGAAAAATTGTATTGATAGATAGAGGCACTGTCGCTGTCGACAAGTCTACCACCCCCCCCCCCCCTCTCCCACCCCACACTCCCCGTAAAGTCCCATTTTCCTCCTATCTCTATATTTCCCCTACAGATCCCCTCCCCTCCCCCACCTGCTCTGTATTCAGCTGTTGGTCCTCTCTGGCATCGTTAAATTGTCCTCTAGTTGTCGGTTCTCTATTCATAACTTGATTGTTGTTGATTAACACGGGTTAACGCACTTATTATAATATGCACTACTACAACTAGTCTGTATTTCCACTACTCTGTGAATTATTTCAATTTAATTTATTTTCACTTAAAATTTTTGCCAGTCATCTCGCGTTAGTTTGGTCTAAAAAATACAACAATTAATCAGAAGCAGCGCTTGAGTGCCTTTTCGCACATAAAGTTACCTTATTTCAGATCCAAAATAATTTTTATCAAAAGTTAGAACAGTTCGAGTTTTTCATTTTATCTCAAAAATAATAATTTTGTGTTTCACACTTGTTTTGGTATCACAAAGTGGAACAAATTTGAACCCTTTTTACGCTCAAATCGGCGGGCAGAACGAAAAAAACATAGCTTTGATAAACCCCGAAGGGCCTCTCAAGGCTTGTTCCTATGTTTTAACTGCTGTATTTTCAATAACTTCTCAATAAAAATTCTATCAATAATATCACAAAAATTTCCAACCCAGAGAGGTTGATAGATGGTTTTTTGACCGTGCGTTTAATCATTTCCATCTTTTGGCGGACCCTATTAAAAATACTAATTAATTTTCTTGACAAAAACACAACAGAAATGTGAAAATTGTTGGAGAAAAACTTAAAAAAATTTTGTTTTGCAATTTTCACTTCTGAAAGGGTAATATTTAAATTTTTTCTCAAACAAAAGAAAACATCTGATGAAATAATTAAGCAATCACAGCTAGAAAACTGCCAATTTTATTAATTGCATTGATTGCATTGTTTTTTTTAATAAAAGACGATCCCTAAAAAGTGTCATACCAACTATTTAAACACAATTTTTGAATCTAGCATTTTATATGTGTGATGATACTGAGAAGAAAAAACGTTTTGGGTTCCCCAACCATTGGTTGGGTTTTGGAAATTTTATTACAAAATTTTGACCAATAATAAGCTTGTTTGAGAAATGCTATAACGCGGAAATAAATGGGCTATTTTCTAAGGTGACTTTGTTTCTAGTCCAAAATTGTTAGAGTGCCAAATTTTAAATAGAACATTGTTTGTAACACAGAATGCTTTTTAAAAGGTCCTTAGAGTAACCAGCTGGCTCGCTGTTTCAAAAAATTGAATCTAGCGTATCTATGAGGGGAGTGTTTATGCAAAAAATAATAAGCTTTCTGTGTTTTTCTTCTAGACATTAATGGTGACTCCTCTAAATTTTTGGTAGCAAAGCCTCTCTTTTTCGGGTTGAGAAAAAACAATTCGGGACTGTTGCCTTTAAGTTCTGAGATTTTTGTAGAAAAAACGACTTGAAACCGATTTGGCTGGGTATTGCGAACCGAAATGCACGAAAAAGTTGGGCGATGTTGTTTCTTATCCCTTACCATAAGTCAACAATACCCTAACAATATCCTTACACCCTTTTGCAGCTAAGGTAATTTTAATTAGATATTAATTTTTGACGAAATGGAATACTCTGGTTTAGTGCTTATCTGCAGTTATTTTCTCCAAATGACTGAACAAAACCTAGTGTCTAGATTAGTTGATTTGAAAGGAAAAATTTCAAAATCATTGATTTTGACTATTTATCTTGATTTTGAATTTCAGATAATACAGTTTGAATAAATCACCCCTTTTTTTGTAAGTCACAAACGATTAAAGTCATAGTTTTCAAACCTAGCTGCAGATAAATAAAATATTTTTGCACATATTCTCTTATCACTCAGAATTGATCAATAAGCTCACTTTGTGGCGAATACTTGATGTAAAATCAACAATTTGCTTCTTTTGTGGAGAGTATTTGATGTACTATAAACAATATCACAACATAAACTCGAGAATGGTCCTGACTTTAAATTTGAAAATTTATGGGTGAATCAGTTGACACTAAGTATACTGTAAAAAGTTTAGTTCGCTCTCCTTTGCTAAAAAAAACTAAAGCAAAACCGGCGTTATTTTTTAGAAAAAAAATTTTTTTTCAGGCTGTAGATCAAATTGATATCATATAATTTTGATTCAGTCGTGATTTTTTGTTAAAATTCGGTAACTGGAGAAAATGCCAGGTAATCCTCAGGCCTTAATTAAAACGATCAATTTTTTATGAATTCTTTGAGAATTCTCGTCGAACATCTGCTGCAGATTTGATGAGAAACTAATTCTGTCTTTTTTCTGCTTGTAAACGTCAATGAACAACAACTTGATCCATCTGCTGAATTTAATCATTTCCTACTTTTGGTAGACATAATTCAATGAATTTTTCTGCTTGAAGAAAACGCGACCGAAATTTTGAGTAACTTTTAGAGTTTTTGCAATTCGGAAAGGAAATTTTCAATTCTTGAAAAAAGGAAAAAATATATATCATGATTAAGCAAAGGCAACTAAAGAAAGTCTTCTTTCAATTTTTAGCACTGTAATTGATTAAATTATGTTATAAAAGACAATCCCTCAAAAAATGACAAAATTTGGAAATCTGAATTTTTCATATTATATATTAGTTTAGTAGGCTGTTACAGCCTTGAGTTGCTTTTTGATGTGAAGTATATGATCGGGAAGAATAGTTATCATATGGTTCAATTTTTTGCTGATATAATTCATATCGTTTAATTTAAGTTTTTAATCTTGTATAGTATTTCTGGCAAAGATAATTATTGGGAAGAGTAATTTTTTGATAATTCCACACTTGTTTGGTTTTTGGAATTTTGCAAAAGAAGGTCCAATAACTGGTTGAAAATTCCTGATATGCAGGAAGAAATGGGTCCTTTTAACCGTCAATTTGTTTCTAGTTTTCTTGCTTATTGCCCAACTATACATTTCTCATACTGGAATTTTTGCTTTTTTCAAATGCAAAAAATAAAAAATAAAACATATTTTTTTACGGGGAGAGCGTTATTTGCCTACATTGTTAGGTGACTTGTTCCAAGCAACTGAATCTAGCTAATATATGAAGACAGATCTTGCAAAAAATTTCATTTTTCTGTGTTTTTGTTCTCGACGAGAATGGTGACTCCTCTGAATATTTTGCTTGCAAAGCCTTTCTCTTTATCAAGACATCATCCCCATTAGAGGAAAAAATTGGGACCCTGACGGTTGCAAATTGAAATTTTCTGAAAAATCGAATGGGTCTAAATCGTCGTCAAAAAGGTGTGAAAAGTTGCGAAACTCTAACTGATGTCATTTTTTTGTCCACCAGCTTAGGGCAAGCCGACTAAAATTTGTTTCTGCAAATTCTGAAAATAAGCAAATTTGACAACCTTGGTTGAAAAAATTTAGTTTCTTGTTTAGATGAACAGAAATTTTTTTAATATCACCGTTAATTGACTATTAATCGTGATATTGAATCTCAGATATCATAACTTCATTAAATCACCTCTTGACACATCGCTTATGGTTCACCTCAAATTTTTTAAAACTAATTTCAGATTAAACAGGCTTTTGTCCAAACATGCTCTTATCAGTCAAAAATCAATCACAAGGTGCCTTTTCGCCCGTAGTTACCTACTTTACCATCTAAATATTCTATTTATAACTAACTATCTAAGTTTATTTGATATTCTGGGTGCCAGAATTCAGTTTTCAGGTTTTAATTAAAAGGACCTTCTAAAGAAAGATTGATCTGAAAATCATCAAATATATTTTTTATAAAACAAATATACATTTCAAACCAGGCTCTTTTCTCGGAATACAGTTAAACTCTTTTGAGTCACAATTACGTCTAAGTGCGCTCCGGCAAATTATCGATAAAATCAAAATTTGCATAAAGTTTACAAAGTTCGTCAAATTAACCGGTAATTTGAAATTGTTTCTTTTGTTGACTATAATTGATTTAATACAAATAAAATCACAATCTAATTGCGACATCATATTAAGCAAACTGACATGTGACTTTCAAAAAACGTGTGTCTGAGTTAGTTTAATTTGATTCTATATATTGAACAACGTGTAGTCTGTTCTGTTCACATATGCATGAAAGCGATAAGACGTTATTTTTAATGCGATATTGTATTTCTTTCGGGCTGCAGACCAAACTGATCTATTCATATAATATTGATCAACAATATGCGTTTTTTATATTTGCATAACTTACCTGCAATTCTTAAAGTGGGAAAAATATGAGAATATCCGTTCGCTGAGAAGAAAAGTGACTAATGACCAGTAGTCCGACCAAATGAGCAACAAAAAAGTTTTTTAGAATCCATAAATTTTTCATTTCTCTGCTGAAACGGGATGCGAACAGCTGTACAGACATGCAGTCACAACAATAGGCCCATCTAATAACTGATAGAATCAGTTAAAAACTATTTTATTTTGTTCCAAATACATTTATTGAGAGTTTAGTAAGTTTCTGAGTTATTTCAAGCCTTCACATGTGTAACGGCTGCTCTCCTATCAAAGTCAAGGAAAACTTTACACCGCCCAGTTCGTTTCAGCGGTTTCAAATCTGTCTGGATATTGTGTTTTTGCAGTTAACTTTTATGAACTGTATTATCCGCTATACTGTAGCTTACCGTTGCATTACTTGCTCTCAATTACTCTTGATAACTAATTGTTCATTTTGCTGTATAACTAACTTGTTTCTCTCAGAATAACAAAATAAATCAAATTGAAACAATCGTATTTTTGATGAGTTTTTGTTAATAACTCAATTTATAAATCGAAATTAGGAATTCCAGTTCCCACAAATTGTAGCCCTATAACTTGGCTATAGTCAAGAAAAGTTTCAACTTTCGATCTCAAAGACTGCAAAAACAGTCAGAAATACTGTATTTGTAACTGAACAACAAAAATAAAATTTCTAAATTCAGTGTAAGCAAGTCTCTCTATTGGTCTCAATAACACCAATGTCAAAGTAGAATAGACTTCGTTAAATCCAGTGAGAGAAACTGACTTTATGCTTTGCACAAAGTTTCTCTTCCTTGGGAACTTCGTTCCTCAGAAAGAAAGTATTGAGAATATCAAAGTTTCTAAATCTACTTTGTCAAAATAAAGTTAAAATAAAGTTAAAATAAAGTGAAAACTCTTTTCACAAGTCGAAACAAAGTTAAAACTGTACAATCACTAATATCATCTCCAGAAACAAGCCACAATAAGAAGTAATTTAGCGCTCAAAAAAGTGTGCTTCAAAACGCACTGTATGTCAGTTTAATATAACCAAATTTACGAGTTTCAACTATTTTTTTGGTAGTTTTTCAAGCTCGATTTATACTGCCGTACATGTAAAAAATTGCATCTCTGATGGGTTATAGATCACTATGTCATAAGATTCGCTAAATAAACTGAGTATGGGTTTTTCGATACCGTTTACGGTGCCCGCACTCACTGAGTTGGTATAAAAATCGCAAAATTAATCGAATCTGGCTGAACAATTTGGGTATCTCTTGCTCTGTTTCAGCTAGCTAAATTTGTATGATTATGAAAACTTGAATACGTGGCAGTAATAGCGCAGTTTGAGTTCGAATTTCAATTTAACTTCATGTGTGACGATTACGTACTAATAATAGTAACTAAATATAAATGTTGAACAAAGTGAACAAATCCGTATGGCTTCAGTAGAATTTAGAATTAAACTTCGCTTGTCATGCTATTCTAGCTTTAATGCTTGAAATGGCCACTTGAGGTGCCATTCAATTTGATTATTGAGTTAGTAAACTCAGCTATCCCATCGCCGGCCCTGTTTTTCATAGCAAAAACATCTTTGCCAGGTAGTACTGGGGCGAGCTTCACTAATGGTCTCTTGTACACTCCGTCGTATGTTCAAAATTCGCTGAGCGGATCTCACCGTCAGACCCATCGATGGTCTCCGTAACTCGACCTAAAATGTAATACCCTCACTTGTCGCTCTCTTTGATCAACCAAACGAGATCACCTTCTTTAAGGGTTTCGTTCGCCGTAGATCGCCATTTTTGCCGATTATTCAGAGTTGGCATATATTCTATACAAAATATGGCCCATATTAGATTTGCATAGGCTTGAGTTTGTCGTAAGAGCTTTCGGTGATCAACAAATTCTTCTGTGCATTGTAGGTAGGGTAAGCAAACGTTCTTGCTGCCAAGCAAGAAGTGATTGGGTGTCAATGTCTCTAAGTCATTAACATCTGAACTGACTGGAGTCAAACGTCTTGCGTTCACTGTCTGCCCAACCATACACATCGTAGTTGAAAGAACGTCCCCTATGACTGCTCTGTTTCCCAACACTGCAAACTTTGCTTTCATGCAACTTCTCACCAATCGTTCCCATACTCCTCTAAAGGGAGGTGCTGTGGGTGAGTTGAACTTCCATCTGTTTCCTCGCTGAATTAGATGTTCCACGATCCCCTCTTTGTTTCATGCCGCAATGTACTCTGCAAACTCTTTCAGCTCCAACAAAGTTTGTTCTGTTGGCACTGATGATTTTACTCGGTTTGCCTCTTCGTGCAGTAAATCTCATAATTGCATTGAGACAACTATCTCTGTCCAATTTGGGTACAACTTCTATATGCACCGCTCTCACAGTTGACATGTGAAAAGACAACACCATTGCTCTTCGTTTCTTCGCCCTATCTTCACAAAGCAAGGGCCAAAGTAGTCAACTCCAACATTTGTAAAGGCTGTTGAAGCATCTAACCGCTCTTCGGGTAGATCTGCCATTACTCGTGCTATCATTTGTGCTCTGCCCTTTCTGCAGGTAACAAACTTCTTCTTGATTGATCCTAAAGCGTTTCGTATGCCTAGAATCCAAATTTTATGCTGAACAGTGTTTTTTACATGTTCAGTGCCTTCGTGTTGATTGTCCTTGTGCTCATTTCGCAAGAATAATTCAACCGCATGATGTTTTCAATGTAACAGTATTGGATGCTTTGCATTGAAGTCCAATTGAGTTTTGCCTATTCTGCCTTTGGCTCGATTAGGTCCTTCTTCATCTAGGATTGAGGAGAATTGTAAGATTTTGCTGCTTTTTGGAGTTTCCTTTTCAGCTTTTAGAGATTTCATCTCTTCACCAAACTGTTCTAGCTGTAGTAGCTTGAAGATTGTTGCTTCTGCTTTTTCTTTTTCTTTAATGCTGACTACGAGTGTTGCTGTTTTGTGTTTGCTTAATGCTCGCTGTACGTGTGCCACTATATTTACTAGTCTGTTAAAGTTACTGAATTGTTCCAACTGAATAACAGCTTTCTTCTCCTCAGCCTGTATCATGAAAACTGATGAAGGTTTATTCTCTTCATCTGATGCAAAGATTGGGTTCACTTTCTGGTCGATTCAATCAAGCCGGCCCAGTGAGCCAGTCACTTCTCTTGAGTTCCTCAATGTTAGTTGCTCTGGTGCCAATGTCCGCTGGGTTGTTGATAACGCTCACATGTTTCCACTGTGAAACATCAGTTGTATCTAGCATCTCAGCCACTCGATTGGCCACAAACACTTGTTGTTTACGATGGGAACTGTGTATCCACTGCAGTACTGTAATTGAGCCTGACGAAAAACTGCAACTATTTATCTTCATTTCATGTTTCTTGACCATCTGCTCCTTCAACCTGACTGCCATAACTTCCGCTTGCAATTCCAATCGTGTTATTGAAAGATGCCTCATCGGTGCCACTATGCATTTGCCAATGACAAATGCTAAGTCAGCTGAGTATTCTTTTGGTTGTGAACGTAGATAGGCTACTGCACACATCGTGTCTTCATAAGCGTCAGCAGACACGTGAAGTTTGGTTTTATACCTCTCTCCGTTGAAGTATCTTCTATCGATGCTTGTCTCGGCTACAAATTGAAGTTGTTTTTTCCATCTCAAGAACTCTTCTTCTTCAGCAGGCTCCACTTCGTTGTCCTAATGTTGTCTATTCTTTCTCCAGATGCCTTTCAGAAGTCTTCTCATGTGAACAATGAACGGAGCAAACAATCCGATCGAGTCGAATATTGAAGATACGATTGACAGAATCTTCCTCTGGGTTATAGGTGTTTCAACCTCTTCGTTTGTACCTCTGTCAACTTGAAGACTAGCATCAGTAACGGTCCAGTGCAGTCCTAGCACTGAGGAGCCCTCCATATTGGGTTCTACTTCGACTTGCTTCGTGCTGCTGATTGACTTCAAGTCTTCTGGGATTGCTTCTGTAACTGCATTGTTGTTGTTTATCCACTTCTTCAGTTCAAATCAAGTTCGTGAGAGAAGAGGTTGTGGTCGATTGAAGAACTCAATTGCCCTTTCAGAAATTTCTACTGATTAGATGAAATCGTCCAAGTAGAAGTTGTTTTGTATTGCCTTTGCTGCAATCGGATACTCTTCTTCGTTGTCCAGTCCCACCCGCTTGAGAGCATATTTTGCACGAGTTAGAGAACTATTAGCTCCGAATACATGACGCTGATGTTCGTATATCTAAACAGGTTCGTTTGTTCCTGGACGCCATAAAAACCTCAAACAGATTCTATCCTGTTCGGGAACTTGAACTTGTAGAAACATCGATTCGATGTCAGCGGTTAGGGCTGTTGGTCTTTCACGAAATCTGAAGATTGTTCCAATCAACCCGTGTAGCAGATAAGGTCCTGCTAGTAGCGTATCATTTAGGCATACTCCTTTGTACTTTGATGCGGCATTGCAAACCAGTCACTGGATTGTGTGGAAAATATCATTCCTTCCCGAAGGTGCTTTTCACTTCGGATCCCTTCAATATCTTTACGAATCCATCTTCTACATCTGTATCTATTGACTGTTGATACAGACTTTTCAGGTGTGGGTCCCTTTGGAATCTTCCTATCCAGTGAGTAATGCTGACCCAAGGCTGAGCTGTAGTTGTTCGTTAGGTTTGACTCTGGTTCACTCCATAGCATTCCCAATTCATACCGCTCGCCTGTGAACTTTGTCGTACTCTCTAGCATCCTTTGTTCCTTTGTGCCTGCAGTTTCTTCTTTGACTGGCTGACAACATTGATTTTGGAAGTATAGGTTTCTTTGTCCCACCAGGTTTGGATATTCTCAGCCACTTTCACATCTTCTGTGAAGGCAAAATGACAAACATTTTGTCTTCTTTTGCCGTCATGGGTCCACTGACATTCCATCCTAGCTCTGTTAGAACGGCGAATCGTTCACTTCGTGTTCCTATCTTGTAGTCCAATGGGCGTTGTAGCTCGTAAGCATCTTGACCAAGGATGATGCAACTTCCATCAAAATAAGGCTCTTGTTGGGTAGAACACTTTAGTGATTGAAGCTTTGCTTCAGCTTGTTTTAGTTGTAGTTTGTGTCTCCTTTGGAGATTGGCGTGGGTGCAAACGCGTCGATTGAATGCACCTTTGAGGCAGTCGCCTTATTTTGAGAGGAACCTTCTTTGTCTTCAGATCCTTTGTTCCGTGTATTCAAGCTATGTTGAGCTTCACATCGTTGCCTTGGGCTCGTAACATCTCTCGCACACTTTGATCGACAAATGAAACCGTTAATCCACTATCGAGGAATGCATATGTGTGCAGCCTGTTGCCACCGCTCTGTATTGAGACAGGAACTATCTGAAGAAAGCTTGTAACTTCGTTACTGTGGTTGATTGTTGCTGCGCTTACGTTGACTGAGTGATTGCCCTCGTCCATTTGGTTTTCTGAGTGCAGCAATCGGTTGTGCTTCTTGATGCATCCATTGATGCCGCACGCATTGACTTTACAATCTTTGATTGCATGTCCTTTGCCCAGACATCCGTAACATAAGCGTTGCTTCCTCACTGCTGCTTATCTATCATTCACACTCATGTTCCTGAATAGTGGACTGTTCCATATTTTATGAGTGTCATCAGATAGCGGACATTGATCACTTTGCATTTGTTTGGTTTCCTTTACGTTCGAAGTTGCACTGAAATTCGATGTTTTCGAGAGCCGTTTGCATCTAATTGTGATTCTTCGGTCCTCTTCTCTTCGCTCTCTATTGAAAGCTGAAAACCCTTCTTGCGCGAATGCTATTCTAGATAGCCATTCTTCAGACATAATCAGATCCGGCCAATCTTTTTCTTTATCATCAACATAGAACCACCACTTCTCTTTGAGAACTTGAGGTAGCTTATCTACTGCCACATACAGTGTCGAGCTTGATTGCAGATCATCAGTCTGCTTGTACTCTTTGAGCACGCTCACAAAGTTCGAAACAATAACTGAGAAACTGATCAGACCTGTTGCGGCGTAAGGTTTCACCTGACTTGCTTTGCGATTACTATCCAGTTGTGCATCAATGAACAAATGAGGCCATCCAAACTTCCTCTCCAGAATGTAGCACCATAGAACTGTCCAGAATAACCCGATCCGGAGGTTGCTGACCTTGCCTTGCCTGTCAGTAGAGTCTTTAGATGGTTCTTCTTCTTTGAGTCTGGTATTGATCATTGGTCCACCGTAGCAATGAACATACTAGACCACTCCGACCATTCGAGAGGGTTTCCGTCGAAGTTGTTCAACTTCAGCATTCGTAGGTTACTGCTACCTGAATGGCCACTATTGTATGGTAGAACAACTCTGGGGGAAACATCCCGGTCTTAAACACTTGAGGAACGGTCTCGTGAACTCCGATATCGTGAGAAGGGATTCTGCCTGTTCACTTCAGGGGTTGCTTCGAAGCGAGCTGTTGATCGATCTGGTGTTAGAAAATTGTCGATCCTACTGGCCCAGTCTGAGAGACGTCTCTTTTTTGAGGTCCAGTTGAAGGGTGACTTGTCTCGGGCACTAGTTGATTGGGACGAACATCATATTCTCTAATGCTGTTTTCTTCACATTGCGCTCTAGCTCACGCTCTTCCTCCAGTAGTTGACGCTTAGTTTCCAGTTCCTTCATTTGCATTTCCAGCTCTAGCCTCCTCCGCTCAAACTTTGCTTGTTCCAGTCACATCTTGTTTTCGATTTCGATATTTCTGCATCCTTTCCACACGTCTTTGCTTAGCTGAAGATGTCTCTGAAACATTCTCCGTCTCTTGGTCATTTGCTGTTGCTCCATTTTGCACTGTTGGAGCAACTGGGTTGTTCGTTGGTTAGTTATTGTTGCTCTCGTTGTCGTTCACTGCTTGAGTTGTGTTCCTTTGCTCTGCATTCATTTCTGTTTGCGTGCCTTTGCTTACATATGCAAGCCAATGATAGTCCAAACTTGCTTTCCAGTTCCTTGCTTCTTTCAGATATTCTTCGGCAAATTTGCTTGATAGGGCACAAGCTAATTTCAACGCTGCAGTTGCTTGGGTATTTCTTCTTCTCGAAGATGAACAGTCTGTTGATAGAGGACCTTTAGTTTGTTTGGTCGATCTGAATCTTCAATTATTTTGTAGCCAAGCCTTTGTTTAGTGTTAATTTCTTCCACTAACACTTGAAGCTTCTTGTCGTATCTGTGAACTGTTGATTGAAGCTCTTCTCTGCGGGTTGTGCCTGGGTTGCCTGCTTGCTGTTTGCTTTTGCTCTGCTGGTTACCTTTGAGCAGGGTTCGCACTTCAAATACTTTATTGAATTGCACTCTTCTGTTCGCGTCACTGGACTGTTGCTGTTGATTTGTTTGATTCTGTTTGGGGGGTGCCTTCGGCACTCTCTTCATCAGACTGGACAGCAGTTTGTCTTCCACTGTCGGGGTCGACGGTCCAGATATAACGGCTGCTCTCCTATCAAAGTCGATGAAAAATTTACACCGCCCGGTTATCTGTCAGGATATTGTGTTTTTGCAGTTATGTTTTTTGAACTGTTTTATCCGCTATGCTGTAGCTTACCGTTGCATTACTTGTTCTCAATAGCTCTTGATAACTAATTGTTCAGCCTGGCTGTATAACTAACTTGTTTCTCTCAGAATAACAAAATAATTCAAATTCAAACAATCAAATTTTTTGATGAGTTTTTGTTAATAACTCAATTTAAAAATTGAATTTAGGAATTTCCGTTCCTACAAGATGTAGCCCCATAACTTGGCTATAGTCATGCAAAGTTTTATTTTCGATCTCAAAGATTGCAAAAACAGTCAGAAATACTGTATTTGTAACTGAACAACAAAAATAAAATTTCTAAATTCAGTGTAAGCAAGTCTCTCTATTGGCCTCAATAACACCAATATCAAAGTAGAATAGACTTCGTTAAATCCAGTGAGAGAAACTGACTTTATGCTTTGCACAAAGTTTCTCTTCCTTGGGAACTTCGTTCCTCAGAAAGAAAGTATTGAGAATATCAAAGTTTCTAACTCTACTTTGTCAAAATAAACTTAAAATAAAGTTAAAATAAAGTGAAAACTCTTTTCACAAGTCAAAACAAAGTTAAAACTGTACAATCACTAATATCACCTCCAGAAACAAGACACAATAACAAGTTATTTACCGCTCAAAAAAGTGTGCTTCAAAACGCACTGTATGTCCGTTTGATGTAACTAAATTTACGGGTTTCAACTATTTTTAGTAGTTTTTCAAGCTCTATTTTTACTGTCCTACATGTCAAAAATTGCATCCTTGATTGGTGGTATGTCACTAAGTTGTATGATTCTCTGAATACAATGAGTTTGGGTTTCGGGATACCGTAAACGGTGCCCCGCGCTCTCTGAATTGGTATGTATATCGCAAAATTCATCGAATCTGGGTGACCAAGTTGTGCATCTCTTGCTCCGTTTGAGCTAAATTTGTGAGATTGTGAACACTTGAATACGTGGCAATAATAGCATAGTTCGAGTTCGAGTTCGAGTTTCAGTTTAAGTTCATGTGTGACGATTGCGTATTAATAACAGTTACTAAATATAATTGTTGAACAAATTGTAAAAATCCGTATGGCTTCAGTAGAATGTAGCGTTAATTTTCGCTTGTCAAGCTATTCTAGCGTTAATGCTTGAAATGGCCTTGAAGCACCATTCAATTTGGTTATTGAGTTAGAAAGCTCAGCCGTCACAACATGTGTAACGGTGAATAGAAGCACAGTATTTCCACATGACCACTTGACAAGAAATGTTTGTTCTTAGGCTTAATGAAGACTTTAAAATTGATCTGAAAATGATATGGTTTTTGCCACAAAAAAATTAGCGTGTGTATGTAATTGATCTACTTGAATTGTGGAATCTATATCTAAAACAAGAGGTACGTGAAAATTTATTGTATCTGATTAAAAATGAATTGTGAAGGAAATATTCATATTTTGATCAACTGATTTCAGAGGAGATAATTAATCGATGAAAAATGAAGAGGGCGTCCATCATATCTCAAAAACAATTGTTTGCAAGTCAAACAGTTTTTGTCTGTCAACTTAAATAATTTTTTTTGTACTAACTAAACGCCTTTCATTGATTTTGGGTTTTTTGCCGAGTGGGAGTTCTGCTTAGAACTGTTGTCGGTTCTTTCGTGACTTTACCTGAAACCTACTTGAGAAAAATTTTATGATAAAATTTAACTTTGCTTTCATTACAGAACGCCGCAGCGTTGTAAGCTAAAATTTAAGCTATTTAAAAGTTATGAATAATCAGTTGGGGATCTAGTTACCTAAAATCTGCAAAAAAGAGACCAGTGAATGGTCTGTTAGCCAACTTGGTTTTGCGAACGTGGTTCTGCCGTTTTTGCGAACTTGAGAAACTTTCAAGTTGGAAATTAGGTGATAAGTTCAATTTTGGTACCTATTCATGTAGTTTTGACAAAATTATTACATTAGCCGCGATGAAATTTTGCTCAGTAAGGTATTCAGAAAAGCGTTAACTTGTCAATTGGAGGGGGTTTTTCAGTAGAAAAAAAAGGTTTTCAAATGTTTTTTTTCGCTATTTTGTAGTGTTTTTTTCTCTTATCAATTGATGCTTGTTTTTCAATTGAACTATTCCATCAAATTGAGAGTTTTCAATAAATCAATAAAAGTTTAATTAAATGAGAAAAATTCTGTCAATAGACACTTGCAACTGACACCTGTCAATAGACACCTGTAAATAAGCGCAAGAAAAATTGGAAAAAAACCGAAGCAAACAGTTATCATTTCAATTGTGATTTTTAACCGAAAAATCTCTTGACTGAATCTTAGTGATTATGGCCGAACAAGAGGTGTTAAGATGTTGCTACAGAACAAACCTTCGTCTTTTAAACGGAAAATTTTGCCTAAAGGCTACGTTTTTCGGTAAAATAGCAGAATCAACCCCAATTTTATCTGTTTCAGAAACATTTCTAAATGGCACCAACCTAAAAACTCAGGACTTCTCAGGGACACTTCGATTTTGATAGAGAAAACAACATTATAATTTTGTAGACATTGGTTTTTAATGCACATCTTAATTGTTGGGGACATGCTTTTATTTATCTTGGACATCATCAAGTAGAAAGAGTTGCTGTAGATTTGCCGACGTACAATTGAAAACAAATGTAAACATTGTGGTATTTTTACCGAAGCTATATTATCAAGCTTTAAATAACTTTTAGATGCTCAAAAGCGCGCACTAAATTAATCACAAATGTTGAATATGGATACATTAACCGCAGATTATAGATACATTCAGTCGGAGAATAGAGTAACCCTTATTGCGAACATTAGATGCCTACATTGTGCTAGAATGTTTTACAGAGCCCTGCAAAAAATAGGATACAAAGCTTGTATTTCAATTCCGCTGTTAAAATGTGGACACTTTGCAAACACCTTAGCGCAAATTCTTTCAGTTTTGCCCTGATTTGATTGATAAAGAATTTTTTTCGCAAAATTGTTAAGTTTTCAATGCATTAACATAGAAAAAGCGAAAAGAAGATACACAGATCTGGCGTATTTGCCCGGGACATTTTAGGTATAACTATGCGGCGTTAAGTTTCGTTTTCTTGAGGTTTAAAGAAGTAACTAATTGATTTAAAATCAAATATTGCACTCCTCCAAATTTGATAGGAATTGGCGATTTCTTATCAGAATAATAAAGGCAAAACTATTTCGGTAGTCATAGTTTATTCAGTCGATTTCAGTAGTTGCAAGTCTAACTCATACAACAGAACTATAAGCGATTAGCACCAACATCTAGTTTAAGAAGAGAATTAAATCTTTTAATCAGTGGAAACCATCAAATTCTGAAGAAATGATTACTTGCTGAGATCAGTTTTAGTCAAATACTCTGTAGTCAGTTATTATAAGTGAGTCGGTTCACACGTCGAGTCTATTCTATAAAAGTATTGAAGTCGTTATTTGTCGTTTATTTTTTTATTTCGTGTCGGTTTGTTGTTGTTTTTTTTCCCATTAATCCTTCTTGGACGATCGACAACAGCAGAAGTACAGCAGGACTAACAAAACGGCTGCAATCACGCCCAAAATGATGTAATTATCTTCATCAGTGACGAATTCTTCAACGTCGTTTTTCACATCCTCGGCATTCTCTTTCAAGTCGTCTGCGGCATCCGAGACGTCGGATTTGATGTCGCTGATGGTGTCGGATATGTCGGATTTGAGGTCATTGAAGGTCTTGGTGATGTCGTCTTTAACATCGTGGTATGTGTTTTTCAAGTCGTCTTTCAAGTATTCTACAAAATCTTGCAGGTCCTGTGAAGAAGAAAAGTATCGGTATAAATCGGCAATTTACATCAACTATCAGCAGGCGTTGCATTTAAAATTATTATTTTTTTAAATCTGAAACATGTAAATGAAACTAACCACTTGGTTAATGTTACATGTTAGAAATTTATTAATCAGACATTATTATTTTCTAATTCATAACAAACTAAGGTTCGGTTTTCTTAAAATAGTTTAATAAAAAATATGTTTGAATCCTTTACTTTAAATTACTTAATTGAAAAAATAAAATCATGGTTTTATCTAACTGAAATGAGACAGTGCATGAAATTTTGCTATAGTTATGGAAAATGAGTGAAAAGAGAATTTTGTAGAAAGTAGTATCTTTATTGTAAAAAATTTTTTTGTGAAAGTTTTTGTTTCAACAGATTCGTAAGAATTTTTCTAGAATTTCTGAATTTTTTTCAAAAATCAATTCTTGAAGCTTGACAACATTTAAATAATGTATTAAAGTTTTATATAGTAGCCATGTGGCTTCACAAAATCAGCGCAAAAAATGCAAATATTTGAAAAACGGTCAACCTATTAATATTTATGAATATAAAATAAATTTATGCGAGAACTCCGTGGCGCGTAGTTACGGGTTCGAGGGAAAAAAACAGCAACATTTTAAAGTATTTGGGGACTTTTTTCCAACCTCTTTGAGTTTCTTAAATCCCTCCTCTTCGTCCTCACAAGGAGGTTGAACAGATGGGTCAGTTGCAGCTGGAGTTGAGGTTGCAATGGTGCAGGCCACCAGAACAGCTGACAAGATGTACAAGTTCATAGGGTTCATCTTTGATAGTTGAGGGTGAGTTCTTGTAGTTGTAGAAGAAAGATCTCCTTGGAACTAAAAAATGTCATCACGTGAATTCCCTTGGCTATTATTGCCTACTGTTACGTTGCAAGAATCAAGCTTGAAACGGATATTTTGCAAGAGGTCTTGCCAGGTCTTGCAAGATATTGCGAAGGACGGTTATCTAGCAAGACCTGGCTGAAGCGTCTATTGCATGACCTTCTAAGACAACAATCTTCCGCAAGATCTTGCAAGATAAGTCTTTTGCAAGATATTTCTAAATAATTGTCAGAGTCGACTAGCAATTGTAATATTAGCTTTAATCTCAAATGCTTGACAAAATGCTTGAAAGTTCTGAAATCTATGGAATTTAAAAGCGTAGTCTGTAAGAAACGGCAAAATTAGAGGTTCCTGATTAATTAATATTTAGAAAAAGCGGATATCAGCGAGAAACAAAGATTCTCTCCGTTGGTAGTAAGTTAGCAGCCACAAAATTAGCAATTTTTATAATCAAATTGAAAAGTTTTCGAGCCGAACAATTGAAATCTTGGTGTTGAAGATGCGGTCTTCACGTTATGTAAAAAACGATTGCTTTCGAACTCTATTTAAATCTGAGTTAAATCTAAGAAAAAATCTGTACAAAAAAGATATATTTTTTAACTATATATGTTTATGAAAGCAAACAGCGAGTGTTGAAAATTTTTGAACGATTATATGAGTGTATTATTATATTTCATATTCTATTTTTTAACAATTTTTTTTCTCAAAATTTACTTTTAAGTTTCAATCTGATATTTCTAATGTATGAAGCTCTAGTTGAATTGGACCAATTTAATAAAAAAGAAACTTACCAAATAACTGAATAGAAGTTTTAGTGGTGTGATAATCAAAAACTGATCAATTTTACAAGTATTTATATGAAAAAATTAATGTAAACAACTGTTAACTACTGGTAATATTAATTAATTCACGCCCAATTTTGTTCACATTTGCAATAGCTGGCAACTCCTTCCTTGTAATTAGCAAGTTCAATGCTCTGAAAATTGAAAGTTCGCCGTTCAAACGAGAGATAAAATGTTCACGCGGCCCCGCCCGTCTTATCTGTAAAGTTAATTAATTGAAAAACGATGTTAAAATTCATTTTCCGAAAGCACAATTTTGACATGATATGAAAAAAGTGTCAACAAAAATAATTGCAATCGGATCAACTGATATTGAAAGGTAAGTAATTTTGTTCATGGGACTCCATTTGAATGAAATAATTGGTCTTCGATTTTGTATTTCATTTTTTCTATTTTTCTAAGAGTGACAGACCAGCACAACAAAGATTTCAATGGGATTTAGAAAGTCCATGCATGAACCAATGATGTCGGCAAAACAATCCTAAGACTTCTATCAATCGTAAACTTTTTTCAAGGGAATTTTTGTAAGGAAGGTTTGAAGGTCAATTTCTCATTTTTAAGAATTGGAATTTAAGTCACTGATCGGGTTTTATCGAGAGACGACAGAATAGGCTATACGTAGCAATTTGTGGCTTTTATATAACACGAGTGCAAATTGAAAAATTAGAAAAGTTGCTCAAACATTAATGAAAAAATGTTTGGCAAAAACAGCTCGTTTTTGTATCACTTTAGCCCAACAGAAAATTTCCATATCCTAAATTTAGCTAACGTTTGCACAATCTTCAAATAATGCTCTTAACTGAAAGAAACTCTTTTACTCAATATCCGATTCTCGAAAGAAGCATTTTCGCAAAAACGTACCTCAGTTTAGACGTTTTTCACTTAATACTAAATATCAATATCATTGTGAAAACCGAGTCAATAAGCTAGAAAACAATGTGGGTGTTTTTTCATACTCTGCATAAAGTTTCTGCCACTTCACATCTAAATATTTATCAAATATTAAAATTCCTCGAAAACTATTAGACCAAAAACAAAAAATAATTTTTTGAAGAGAAAGACAAAGTCAGAAAACCAATCAAAACAAGATTTTTTTTCATTAGACATACTTTTGAACTGTCTGTTTTGTTCCAATTTTTTTTAAATCCTCAGAAAAACTCCCAAAGACATCCACGCCCACAAAATCATGTCGCAATAATTTTTTCTTCGTTCTATTTTCTTCGTTCATATTTCGACGTCCTTTAGAAGATTGTTCAAAATTCAAGAAATAATAGTCAAGAGCTACATTTTTCACTCATTGCTTTTAATAAAAATTTCAACATACGCCTGGTTACTGCAGTCGGATTTAGGAGAGCAGAATGATTTGACAACGCATTTTTTTTATTCGTTTTCTTCGATTTTAAAGGACATCCTGCATTGACCCAAAAAATAACTGGGAAAGCAATATAAGAGGCAAACTTTGTTTTATATGGCTCTATATTGACTACAAAAATTTATTTTGAGAAATGTGTTGCAATGTTAACATTGAGTTCAGTCAATTGATATGAAACATCTTTTCCCGTTTACGCAACAAAATTGACTTTATAGTAGAGATGAGACTTCAATGATAACAACTATCTTAATGATAGTTGCTAAATACTAACAAATATAAATAACACGCCGACAGTTGATATCTCATTTTATAAATTTTTTTGAAAATTGTAAAATAGATAAACTTCTGAAGGCATTTAAATTGTTCTTAAATTATAGTCATTAATTTAAATTTGTTTTCAAAACTGTAAATTTCAATTATTTTGAATTTAAATTAAGCCTCAATTTACCCCCATTATATAGAAAAGGAAACATTTTTGGGCATTATTATAAATTGTGAAAAACTATTTAAAAAAATTAACGGTTTTCGTTTATTTTTGTGGGAATAACAACTGGTTAATCCTGAATTTAATTTACGCCGAGCATTTACCTGTGAAATTTAAAAGCCTTTTGCTCTTTCGTTTTCGCGAAAAAAAAAAACAAATTTAAAAATGTGAAAAAAATACTCAGGTCACACTTATGACGTTTTAAAAAGGCCATAGACTAGTAGAAAAGACAAAACATGGCAGTTGGTGTCACCCAACGTTTTTTTCTTCTTCTTGCACTTTCCTTTTTCATTTTTTTCGGATGTAAAAATGCTGGGGCTTATTTGCCACTAATTTTCTTCCAAAAAGTTTTCAAAAGTCGAGACTTCATTGGTATAAAACAAAAAAAATGATTATTTATCAAAATCTATCAACCCAATAATTGTTAACTTCCTAAATGTAACTTCAAGTTAATGCTCAATTATCTCCCATCTTGGCAAAGTTAGTAAAATTCTGCAGAAATCCTTTGCAACTAAGTTTTTGCAAAAAATAATTATGTAAAAATAAAATGTTTGTTGTTTTTGGTTAAATCTGGGGCTCCCAATATTTAGAAAATAATAATTAATATTTCCGTTGGAAAACTGATAATTTTTACAATCCTGGAGTTAGGTAAGAATTGCTAGTTGCTTTTGTAAAGAGATGATAAAAATTTGGCAGTTATCCTAATGTTAACTGCACTTTTAATGCTAAGATGTTCATTATACAATCAAAATTACAGCTGACAAAACATTCAGCTACGCTTTTGTCCCTTCTCTGGTTTCGTAACGAGGCCAGATTAGGTCATGATCAGACCAAATGTTGTCTCCATGACTGCATATCAGACCTATGGTTGTTTTCATAATTGCATATTGCTTATCTTTTTTTATCTTATGCTTTTAATTGATCGTGTTTAAAATTGGCCAGGTACTCGCTCCCTCCCAACCTGCCAATGTGAAATATTGTTCTTATGTGTATACCTGGCTGTCAAAGCAAGGTGTAATATGTTACGTGAAAACTTGTTTAAGCGCTATGTATGAGTTTTGTAGACATGAAACAAAAAAAAAATCAACTTTTTTGTGGAAGTTAGGCAATCAGCAATTCATTACTTAAAATTGTAACTTGAAAATCCACATGACGTAATGGGATAGTCACGGGTCCCTAAAATGTCTTCTCGTGCGAACGAGTTAAAAATCTACACCAGTAAATTTTGGTTTTCCAAAGTTTTTCATCAATTTTTCACCACTCATCTTGTTGTTCCGTCAAAAAAGTGAGCAATAGGAACAAACTGTGAAAAAATAGTATAATAGCGTATTCATTGTTTCAATCTAAACTTTACAGAGTAATGGGGCACACATATAAGAAAAATTGTCGAATTTATTTAAAAATTGAAAATATTCTCATGCATGAAAATAGGACAAATGAAAAATTTTGACTGGATTTGGGAACACAAATTGTACTGAATACTAAAAGTAGGTTCATTTTGCTGTTTTATGTTGTCAAGTGATTTCTCAAGTGTCCCTTCCAATGTATTAATAGGTAGCAAAAACTATATTAAAAATTTAGTTTTTGCTACCTGTTCAATTAAAAATTTTAACATAATATCTACAAAAAAGGCCTTCGCGTTTTCCAATTTTTGCCTCTTATCACATCTAAGGCTGAAACTAAGCTTACGAGTTTTTTCTACATAATCAGAGCTTGATTCTTGAATAACTTTTTACCTGATCAAAAGTTTTCCTGCATTGCTATGAACCTGTTTTTGTGTCCAACGTTGTTAATAGTAAGACAAGTATCTCAACACAGGTATGTACTGTTTTCTTTTTCTTCAACTGACCCCAATTTGTGGATTGGAACCAAAAACTTTTTCACGATTATGCTTTTGGATTTGCTGCATATGAGCTGTTTCTGTTTTTTGCAACATCTATGAAAATTGGTGGCGGTCAAGCAAGCCGATAGGCAAGCAAGCCGAATTTTGAAAATGAGGTCAAGGAAGCCGAAAAATTTTGGGATACCCGTATTTTAAGTTGCCCCTGGCGGGCCGGTGGATAACCGGGCCGGGATTTCCGGATTACATCCCACTGCGAATGAGAGGCACGGCCATGGACAGCGGTCCGCTGAGGCCCGTACCCACTAGATGTCTAAAAATTAAAATTGACGTATTTTTGTTTCTTATGCACTATAATACTACGCGCAGTATTGATTGTAACGGCAAACAATGTATTATTTCTGATAGATTACATAACTATTACATAACTTGCTTTTCTGTCGGCTTACTTTTACTTCGGCTCCCTTTGCGTTTTGCGTTCGCCATGAAACTTTGAATTTTTGTTAGGCTTATCTAAGTCAAAATGATGAGACTAGACTGCGGAAACCGGTACGTGATTAAACTTTATCTAGTTAATGGTTATTTAAGCGACACTCTTTAGATAGATTTCTACCAGCCAGCATGTCTCATAAAATTTCATTTATTCACAACACTAAGAAAGAATTTCATCGCATTTCATTCTTTTTTAGTCTAGTGTCTGATCGTCCATCGAAATATCGAAGCGGACTGCCTGTTGGCTGCTCTAATTAAACTATTTATTTTTTAAAACCTAAAATATAATTTTAAAAAGAGTTAGTCAAATATTTGGCAAAGTTTATGAAATTTTTCTTTGAAGCAGAAATCTCTGGAAACTTTTAATCCGATAAAACAAGCAATCATCGACTACTTGAACCTGAACAACGACATTGCGCAAAAAAATTAGTTTATATGAATTCTGTTTATATGAAAATTTGTTGAGCGCACCAAATTCTGGACGTGGGCACTTTTTGTCTGGTAGGGCCCGGACATACTTGATTTTGGTCTAGCATTTCAGTCAGGGCTACCTTGAAAGCGGAGCTAACGTTTGCATGAGTTTTAGAAAGTCATCAAAAACAAAATAGCTGTTAAGGTCAGACAATAATAATGTTTTATTAATTAATTGGTCACAGTGGAACAAAACTTTTTCTATTCTCTTCTGCAGGGGGAGCGTTAAATTTTCATTCAATTCTTTATTACTGTGTTAACTTGTTAATCGTATCAAAACCATAGCAGAACAGCTGGGCAATTATTGCTTCTAATTAAATTTTATTATTTTATTTTTGTTTTTGGAGGCAGTACTTGTATTTGACCTCAATTGCAATTAAATGATTGAAACGCCTCAATTTTTCCTCTGGAATGAATCAACAAACAATGCTAAAATTTTCTACACACATCAGACAGATAAGAGTGGAACCATTAAAAAGCTCAGTTGATATAGAATTCAAATTCGTAAAAAGTTTTAAAATTAAAAAAAATCTACAGATTGCGGATGGTTATTTGGTTCATATTTTGAACACAACAATCGTTTCGAAAACATGAATAAGTTGAACTTTTACAAAATTTGATAAAATTTGACAAACATTTTTAAGTCATTTTCTGCGACTTTTGTCTCTGTTTGTATGCTATATGACAATTAATTTTCCTGTTTGCCAACAATTTGGATTCATTTTGGTCCATAACTAGATAAAGTTTAGATTTGAAGACATTGTTTTCAAAAAAGTTTTTACAAATCATTGCGAATTTTTCATTTTTAAATTTTTCATAATATTATAAATATATCTCAAAGTTAAAGCTCTTCTCGTTTTGACTGGAGGAGCTGAAAAGAATTTGTTTGAACAGCTATAAAGTTTCATTAAAACATTTCTTTCTCAAATTGGTTTCTCTCTGTCTCTCTCTCTCTCTCTTTCTTTCTGTTATAAAATCTTGAGTTTTGTAGATAACTTGTTTTTAAGACTTATACAAGTTCGCCTTTTTTGCTTTTACTCTCCGTTATTACAAAAAATTACCTATTAGAGAAATCTCCATTTCTTAAATTTCTTTAGGGAGCTATGAATTTTTAAAGGCTTTAGATCTTGTTTTTCTTAGAATTCTGAAATATAAATGTATTTGTATGTCTTCGTTCTATTTTTCAGGTAAATATTTGTCGAAGTTCGACTTCAATTTTTACTTGGTCGCTGGTCAGAAGATTTTGAGGTATATTGCGAAATTTTAAGCTCGAAAGTAAATCGGGATGAAAGCTGTGAAAAACCAAAGATTGTTGTCATTCATTACAAATTAAAGAAGTTTTAATATATATTTTTAGTTTTTGCCCAAGATTTCCGGTTGAAGCTAATTCAATAAGAAATATGAAATGATTTTGTGTGGCACTAAAATAAATTTATGTTAGAAAATCACAAAAGTGAAAACAGATTTGCAAACAACCTTAACATTTTTTTGGAATGCTCCAATCAAGATTGCGATGATTAGAAAAAAAAGTGCTGAAACGGAATTAAATTCCTGTTAATGGCAACGATTGTAATAAAAAAATATTTTGCCGGTCATTAAATAAACAAACAACTGTAGCAGTAGAAATACTGGATGTACTCCTCCAACCAATCAGAGACTGAGAACAGACTATCCTCTTTTACATAGCAGTAACTCCACTGAATGTAGACAGTCTGATAGAGTAGTTGCACGATGTGTATAACTCTGACTCCGGTGTTAATTCTATTATACATTGCTATAATTGAAATATATCTTCAGTGTCTTTTTTAGAGTCGGTTTGTCTCAGAGATAAAGTTAAACCTACTTCGCGCGCAGAAATAAGTAGCCCTAGCTCTTCATACCTTATGGATGTAAAAAAAGAGCCCACATCGGATCTGCCTTAACTGGTGCGACCAATAAGTTAACAAACTCTAAACATAGAAAGAACTCTCAAATACACACTATTCTTTATTGAGAAAGAGACTCTGAAAATGTTCAAATAAATTTAAAAATCTCTTACACTCAAAATTCAGTAAACGGGAAACACAACCCCAACAAATACTTCAGAAAAGAAAAATACTCTAGTAAACACAAAATGAGCCGTCACACTAGCCAATTGTCATCAAAATCGGATTCACATTCCAATTAATTACAAATAGTTGTTCATACACACCGGAACAAAGCTCTTATACACGAAAATTCACCATTTAAAATTGCCGAATATCAACACCAAGATGAATTAAATTTACTCTTGAACACAGCAAAACAGCTTAAATACCGCTTTTTTGCAGTGGAGCAACAACGTCTTCTCATTTTATCAGATAAAGCTTCAGAGATCTCAAAAATAGCTTTCCTCTCATATTTAATCCAAATTTATGGAGCTCAAATCACAAAGGGCTCAATTCTCTTTATCTGTGGTCCATTAAACACAAAACAGTTCTCACGTATATATGATACATGATTCAATCCACTATCAGACACACTATTTGATTTTCTCAATGGAGTTTGGACAGAAATAAAACCTTCAGATAGAGCTGGTGCGTTTAGGAAATCGTCATCCGAAATTCTAAAACGCCTAGCGCCAGCACTAAATACCGCCGCTTTACAATCACGAAAAGAAAGCGTGCATAAAATGGCTAGAAACGAAATAGAAGGTTTAACTCACCTTATAAAAACATACATAAGCTCTGCCAAAGACGTAGATTTATCACATGAAGATATAATAGTATCTTTTACCTTTCTATCTTGGTATATACACAGATTTTGGAGGAGCCTAGTAAGAAATATTATTCAGGCTGCAAAACTAATAGCCGACACATACCCACACTTGATAGATAAATTGCAGGATATACTACTTTATATTTATGATTCAAACTGGTTTCCTGAAAATCTTACAACTATCACAGATATTCCATAAGCAATCATTCAAACATTAACAACTGATTATAATAATATTGAAATTAAAAAGTACAACGCGGAAAAACAACCATTCACCTCAAACATTCCAGAAATCACAAAAACATCTTTTGAAGCATCACCAAAAGATAATATAGATACTAAAGTCCATTCACGACCAATGGACACAAATCATAACGAAACTACTGAAACAGATTTCAATTCTACACTATTAGACGACGGAACACTTTTTTCATCACACAGAGTAAGCATTCTCTCACTAATTGACCTTGAAAATCACGATGACAATAACAATAATAGTATTAACCATAACGATGCTGTAAATGACACTAATAACAACATAAACATTTACGAAAATTGCAGGCAACCTATAAATTCAACTGAATTGGCACACAATTCAGATCCATTAAACACAATTTTCTCTTCATTATCAAATATGAAACACCGTTGCCAAGCTTACACCCACAAAATTCAGTCCACTTTAATACTGAACCTGTCATTTTGAATACGTCCAATCAACCAACATCAACCACTAATCAAAATATACAATCAACTCCACAGCAATTACTAAATTTTAATAGACAATTTAACCCACAGAGTCACCAACAAACAACAAATGCTACAACCCCTTACTATTTAAAGGCAGCATCCACTCATACACCTTCACCTGTTGTTAGACCTAGTACGCAAAAGATAAACTTTTATTTTGGAGGATCGATACCCATGCAACAGTCCTGAAGACCGTTTGATGGTACAGACCCCACATACATATCAGAAGATGTTTTAAATGCTATCACAGAAAATATGGTAATGACAGCAGGACCCGAACAATTGGATTCACCGTAAAATAATGCATGGATTCTAAAGCGAATCGCCATGATACAAACGGCTTTAATCGGCCCTGCACAACAATGGTACTCAAATCTACCATTAGAAATTTAAAAAAATTGGCAAGAGTTTTGCGGAGTATTTCAAAAGAGTTTGATAACCAACAATCGCAAACACAAGCAAAATTCTTACTAAAAAGCATCACACGTATTTCTGCAGAGCAAAAAAAACATTAGTACTAAAAGTTGAACAAATGGCTTGAAAAAGCATATGTAAAAATTGATCCAGATATAAGAAATGCACAAATGAATGACAAACTTGTCAAAGCACTTGATCCACAATTAGCTCAAATAGCTCTTAATAAGATTGCAAATCACAAGGTAAGGGCATTGGGACCGCAGCTTCCTTTCGTTCAATTAGTTAAGAAAATACATCAAGAAAATATCACTAGAGCACACATAGATAGACATAAAATAAACGCAAAGTCCACTCTTTCCTCGTCCATAAATAATATATCTTTAGACGTTGATAATCTCACAGTAGAAGATATACTCACAATTGAACACGATATCGCCTATGAGATCAACGTAATAAAACAGAAGTATTCAAATGATCCAAATATTAAAGGGGAAACCACTCTTCCTCATTGTTTGTAAAAAATGTTCACGATCAGGACACAGTATTTCCACTTGCCCTGAAAAAAGATGTACAAAACCACTTGATAAACCTTCAATGATAAACTTTCAATCAAGCGACGAAAGGGAACCAAAATCTCCAAAACAAAAAGGTCACCACAGGTAATATGACTGGTAAACCACTACCAATTACCTATCGCTCTAGAAGCAACAGTCGGGATAATCGAGACACTTCTCGACACAGAATCCCGAGTACATAATTTTTTTACAAACTCTAAAACTCATTATGGATTTAATAAATTTAAACCACCAAGTAGGTTGGGTTCACTCCACTCAAGACCATCATTTTCTCAGAAAAAAACCCAATTATAATATAGACAAAAAACAATTATTCTAATAACTTTAGACCACAATTACCTAATTATAGCAGACATGGCAATCGTTCATGACAACACTTCTCTCGTAATTGCCATAGAAATGTACGAAATTACATTATTTATTTTTTAGACCAAGAACAAACAGACGAAACAACGTCTAACAAAGAACATATTGAATCACAAAGTGTTTCAGAAAAACAACTTCTAGAAAAACAATTTCATGATTTAATTTTAGAACTAAATCAAGATAAATAAAACGAATGCTTTAATTGTCAGGAAGAATATAATACTCTCAACGAAAAATACATCCTTTCCACATCGTATAGAAGTAATATTTGGGTATTACCACTTACGATATTCACACAACAAACACTCAATCATACCAAGACAATTTCTCCACATCTTGAAATTGATTTCCTTAATAGACTTCGGGGCCACACTTAATGTATTTTATAACGACACTTGGAATGAAATCAAAGAATACCGCAAAACTACTATTGAAAGCATCGACATTCGATCTCTCAGCAGCAAATAACTCCAAATTAAAATCACACGGAACAGTGAAGCTTTTTTTCTATCCGGACGTAAGGGAACACAAAACTTCTCGTAATACAAATTTCAAACTAACTTTTCACGTTTCAAACGCAAATTTAATTTTCTAGGGACACCGTTTCTGGAAAATTTGATGAGTCAAAAAAAAGTTCAGCTCACACATTAGAAACAAAAACTTCACTATGATTTTAATCATAGAAATTCTACGATTCCTCAACAAAATCACCTCCATACTATTCACAATTATTACTGTTATTGGTGATCACTCAATCAATCTTCAAACTTTTGAGCACGCTATCCTAACTTTGTCACTCACTGCATGCAAATGCAAAAAAAATATGCAACTAGAAATAAAAATTATAAATCTGATTTCTCATTTATACCACTACGTATAAATATGTTATTTTCTATAATGAATATCAATAATCTCGAATATCTTTACCAATCTTTTATTCAAACTCTTATACAAAATAAGTTTGACCACCCCCTAACCGTTGTTAAAGCATTGATCGGATACGCACAACAAGATACTTCACACACAGATTTCGAGACAACGAAATATTGTATAAATGATCTCACAGTATTCATGGACCCCTATACTTCGAATTATCTTACACGCGGCACGTCATACAACACTAAATAAACTCTTTTGCATAAATCTCACTAAGCAACAAGAACGTGAATGCAGAACACAACAGAAAACGTTCAACGTAATATTTGATATCTCTATGTTCACAGAAACAGGCAAAAGTTTCTCAACATGTTCATTTTTGAACACACTAAATTAAAACAAACACAATTTGAACAATTACCACACTTTTTTATTAAACTATAAACACTGCTTTGCTAAAACTGAATTTGATGGGGGAAAATCCAAGCTTAACTAAACCTGCCTTTGAGGACAACAGCAGTGTTCAAAAAGCAACGAGCTACTCGTATACACATGCAAAAACAAGAAAGAGTAAAACACTTGCTCGACATTTTAACACGTTTTGATATAATTGCACCTGTAAACACGGATTCCCTCACTACAGGGAACAGCTTATTGAATCCGGTAAATATCATTTAAAAAAGGGAATCAACAAAAATTGTCCTAGACGATCGTCAATTAAACACCATGATTGACGAAACTAAATGTATTTGGTCAATGCAGCTAATACAAATAATACTAACACGTGACGATCGGTTTTCTACATAGCCAATTTGAATAGTGCCTACAATAAAATTCCACTCGATAAACCATCACAACGACTCACAAATTTTGTCATCAGCGGACAATATTGCTTTAAACCGCCTTTTCATCCTCTCTGAATAATATATTAAACCACTCATTCACAAGAAAAAAATTATCACATATCTTGATGATGTTTTTGTCCAAGATATTACAACAGACACAATGCAGAAAACAACTAAACAATATCACAAAATCCTCAAAAATTAAATCTCAAATTTGCTCCAGATAAAGGCTTCTTTTTTCAAAATCAGTTAAATTTTTAGGACATCAAATAAAAATTAAACACATCCACCAGTTAAAAGTGAAAATAGACGGTTTCCAAAAATTACAACCACCCGAAAACAAAAAAGAAATACAAAACTATGTCTATTTTCTCACTTTTAACTCAAAATATTTTTATAATCTACAAGTTATCTTGAGACCGTTCTACCTCCAACCCCGACGAGACGTGGTAGATTTTGAATGGACTCTAGAATACAGATGGCACATTAAGCCAAGAAATTCCTAGTTCAGACAATCCCTTTCATATCCTATCAGATGCCTCCAACTACGGCATCGGAGCTTCACTTCTTCAAAAAACCAATTTGGGAAAATGGAACTAGTTTCCGCAAACTCTTGTTTATTTTTCACCACAAAACTTAGACTCTCAGCCATTCTTCGCGAGTGTTGTGCAATTATTTCCGCACTATCTGAATTTCTCATCCAAGGGTCACAACACCCAATTATTCTCTACAGTGACCACAAAGCCATTCTCTTTTTGTTCACTCAGAAGAACAAACCTAATCACAGAGTGTTTAAATTGCAACTCATTATAATGAAATTCTCAGACCGACGCATAGACTGGACGGAGGGCAAGACTTTTTCACTTCCGGATCTATTAAGTCGTTCACTCACAACAACAACACAAGACAAACATCCTCTACAAACGGTTGACATTCCGAATTGAAGAAATTTTTTTGTGACACATAATCCACAAACACAATCAATACAGTGCTACTATGCTGTATTAAGAGAATACATTGACAAAGTAACTACAGAAACTACTGTAGAATCACCACGTTTTCCAATAAACCTACAAATCAAAGATAACTATTTTGAAGTACAACTAGTGAACAATCTCTATCTTCATGTTTCATATCACAAATGTAAAACAAAAGCAAAAACTTTAGAGCATGTTCATTACCACAAGAATTCAACAGCTGAAACAAACTCAGTCACACTTAGAAACCTATCTTATTGTACAACACACAGATGTTACACTAAAAACAAATAAAACAGAACCAATAATTTAAAAAGCAAATTATGCGGATTTTGATAAATAGTATTAATATTTCAGTACCAGCACAGGATGATTTTATACTTAAGTCACCAGAAAAATTAAATTATTTCTATAGTGAACAAACAGAATTAAATGATACATTATTACACGAAACCCAAAGGTACGATCCTGTTTCAGGACAAATTTTTCTCTGGAAAAACTATGAAACCGCCCGTCCCTTCCTCCACTGACAGTTCGAACAAACAAGGGACTGCTACAATATTAGAGAGGCTTCTAGAATGCAAGCATAAATGCAACCAACCAACTTTTATACTATATTCACGAAACACAACTGCAAAAATATGCCTATCACTCTCTCTTCTTTTAACAATAATTCACATTGCCCATTCACAAGATCTTTCCGGTCATCCTGGCCGTGGAAAAACGTATGATACAGTAACAGAGAAATATAAAGTCCCAGAAGAAAAAACATGGATCGCAATCGTTACACAAGATTACTTTAACTGCCAAACGAGCAAATCCATGCCAAATCTTCTTATGACTGCACAAGAGCCATTTTTAGAAGTTTCACCATATTTCAATCAACGTATTTCAGTGGACACGAAAGGCCCAATTTCGCCGTATTCAGATGGAAATTCTTAGGTATCTGTAAGAGTAGATGCGTTTATACACTATTTTTGATCTTCACCTTTACCGAAAAAATGATGCAACGCACGCATTAAATATATTATTTGACCATTGGATAGTCAAATTCAGAATACCTGACATCTCAGGGACAGATAAAGGAAATGAATAATTTAACGGAGAATTCACACATTTTTGCCGTGTATACAATGAAAATTTAAACCACGTACGCCATACGCACTATGGTCAAACGGATGAGTAGAAAAAAGTAATAGACAAAAAAGTACATTTTTACGCACAGTTTTGGAATCACAGTACGACACATGGTCACAAAAAGTCAAAACAATTCCATTTTTATTCAATTCCCAAATTAGAGCAAGCATGAACATTGCACAATATGAACTTTTCTTAGGCATAGAACCCAAAAGTTCAATAATGTTTAACCTATCTTCAACCACAGATAGTTTTGGCAATTTTCAGCCTTCACAAAACTCACCTTGTTATTCTTTTCCAACACACACGCATACTGACCATCTTAATCACCGCCTGCAAAATAAAAAATTGCAAAACCTTTGCACAATGGCTTCTAAACCGCAAAAAGATACACTCAGAATTTTATAATGAAGTTCGCAATTACTTGAATCAGAATAAACATTTACGCACGATCATAAATCGCTGTTTTGGAACAATTTAACCACTTAAAATATTTACATATGCTCTTGTTGTACATAAAACTCCACAACATGGTATCTCAAAGAAGATCAAACCACAAAAAATTAGACCTGAAAAAATAGTTTATACCCCAACACTGGTCACATATAAATTAGAAGACTTTTCAGGTTAAAAACAGATAACTCGCCACCACAGTATTAATTTACAATATTTCACCAAAGAGATTTTTGTCCAAGAACAAATCGAAAAACACTTTTGCGACAACTCTTTATTACAAATTCAGCCTAAAAAATTGACTATCACTAAGTTGGAATCTGTCACGTTCAGTCTAGACAACTCAGACATACCATCAAATAACAAACCTTCCCCCCTCACCTTTTAGTTTGTCTGAAATACCCAAAAATAACTCGGAAAAGTACAAAACAGGAGCCACTGGCTTACAAAAAACAACCGACAAAAGATTACAGAGTCTTTAAACCGCAGGCTTCACGAACAACATACTTTTAAAGCAGATATATACCACTACTGTAACACACAAAATTGCTTCTCTCGCTCTCTTTGGCCGAATGCACATAAGCAAACGAAACTAAATAGCCATTAAATTTAAGCACAATAAGAACACAATTCCCCAGTTCTTTTATATGAGAAGGATAATTCGGATAGTTTTTTCACCCCTCTTCCCCCCAAATGCAATTACTTTCACAGGGAAAAACAAAACCCTCCACAAAGCGAACAATTTTTCCACTGCTACCCTTGCAGAACCACAAAAAGCCTTTCATCAGGAAATGAAGATGTGGGAATTACAGGCCATTGCCCACGACAATAAAAGAAAGTAAATTAACCAAAAATTCAATTAGCAGTCGACACACAGAGTAGTGTGTAAATAATTCTTGAATCTAATTAGTCTAACGAGATTTCGATTCCCACAAAGAGTTAGTAGTCAAGCTCGACAGCATCGTCTAAAATCACTTCACAGTCAATCCAGCTTGCAGTTTAGTTGTTTCTCTTTCTCTCTCTTTTCTCTTCAATTAAAAACTCTGCTTTGCAAACTTCTGTCTCGTTTTTTCGCCCTAAACCACTTTTTCAACTTAGAAAGTTTTCTGTGTTCTTAAAAATAGTCTCACTTGCTAATATTTTCACTTTCTCTCTCACAAAAAAAGAACTGTCTCACAGCACATTTCTTACTACAAACAACAAAGGCCGTGCCAAACAGCTCACAGCAGCGCAAAATGAACTAACCCACTCACAAGAGCCTAAACTCCAATATAATCAGCAACTTTCAGTCTCAGAGCACTGGAAATTTAAACCATCCTTCTTACAGCAGACAGGTATGCAAATTACTTCACAACACAGACTTGATATATTATTTCGTAGAACTCCATACGCTGACATTTTTAGAAACATTCAAAGTTTTAAAACAAAACAAGTTGTTTCCATGATGTTTTTTATAGAATAGATCACATAATTTTTTCACTCACTTTTTTTAATAACGAGTTTTTAGTAACAAACATATTGATCTCTTTTTTCTTTAATTTTTCCCACCACAACTGTCACCCAGAACAGCTGAACGTCTCTATACCGATATTGTATATACTTTAAATCTAGACACTATCCCAGCTTCTTATGATATAAAATATATTATAGATCTTCTTAAGTTGGATGAACAATACCAACAAATCCCAAAGCAGCAACTCAAAAAGTAAAATCACAAATCCACCCACTTTATTATCTTTTGCTCGAAAAGATTACACAATTGGAGAGTTGCTAACCGTTTTTTCTACTGATTTTTTAGATCTCATCGATCAACACAAGGTCCTCCCACCAGAATCACCCTTCGCAGCAATCCGAGTTAGTAACCTAGTCTAAATTTATTGATAATTGTCACTCCATCTTTCACTCATTATAAGATATTCTATTGTGATAATTGCCCCACTTTGAGCCAACGATTTATGTCACAATTGCGTCCTCTAGTCAACAACCCAACACTAACCCCAGTGCTCCCCCGTTTCAGAATCACCAAGTTGCTCATACAGTGACACTACCAGACAATCCACCCCTAAAAATTCATCATTTAAACTGTTTAATAAAAAGCCACAAGCACAAGAGACCGAAGAACATCCATAATCAGTCATTACTACTGCCAAGTCCACAGATAGACTTCGTTCTACTGGACCCTTTCCCTCACTTTGCCACTCAGTCAATAATCTGATATCCACCCACAAATTCACGCGCAAATACACCAAAAGCAAACGTAACAGCAACAACAACAACAACAAATAAATACACAAAATTTATTTCCATACTCAGGCTTTCTTGCAAACGCAACTTTATAGCAACAAACGCCACTTATACCTGCTCCAGCACGAGCACCAAAACCAGAACTGCTGAACTAGTTAAATACATCACAATTTTTTACTCAACCGTTTAATTTCGCTAACACAGATAAAACTAATAGTTCTTTATTGCCACAGCCATTTCGTACTCTTCTTACTATAGAAGCTCCACAAAATATCAGCCTCATCTCTGATACTTCTAACTCCGATCGACTTAGTTCTCAATTTACTCCATCACAAATTGCAAATAATCCTTTTAGTCCGCCATGAGGACCAGTATCTAATATTGAACGTTTACTTTCACAAGCTCGATGGAATCACTCATTTAAAATAGTCAATTCATCACCTTCTTTTCAAAGCTAACTACCTCCAAGTTTCCAAACTACTCCACCTATAATCATTCTTAACTCAAATTCACATACACCAGACCCAGACCAACATTCTCACCATTGCATTGGAAAACAACCGGATACAACTAGAACTTATCTATTTTTACCATTAAAACTTGATCCAAAATTTATAGTTCCACCACACGCCATTTTAAGAGACCATAATAACAGTGAACAATTACGCAATTGGGCAAAAAACGAATTTCTAATTCATACAAGATTACACTAGTACAAAAGCAACGAGCACACAATTTATTGAAACAATCAAAAATTACTTTCTCTGTTGAGATTGTAGTCGAACAAGGTAAATTAATTTTACCACAAGCCTTCGCTCCGCCATTATTCAGAGTCAAAACAAACCCATAACCCTTTGTTTGCCACGAAATTCACGATGAATTTGATATACACAAAAAAACAATGCGAGATTTTTTGTCTTCTACAATCCACACTATGGATTTTCTTACACATATCCACTACAAATTTAATCACAATTCCCATTAATCTTTTTTTTTCATTGGCAGATCCTATAAAGCAATCAATTAAAGTTGACAATCGCAATATTTCATCACTTAAATCAAGATTTCAAGATTTAATTGTCACCCACTATGATTGCTACCCACAGCATATCAAAAGTTTGAGTATTAAAAGCTCAGTAAGATTGGTGAGTGTAAGATAAAATGTAATTTCAATTCCTCCCTTCCCCAGTCTCCATCTTCTCACAAATTCGAACACTGCAATTACGCGCATGCGCCATATATGCAAAACCCCGCGACAGAGAAAGCTTTTGCCACAAAATCTCACTTAAGACAGGCTTCCGATTTGATCACGATAATTGGTATGTTAACATAATGGAAAGACCTTTCTTTCCTACAAAAATTGAAGCTCGTAGAGAACTTGCAAGCGTTGGTCTCGTGGGTAAACATCACTATCACGCACAGATGATACAATTTGTTGTACTTAACGACCCACGTTGTCAGGCGAACATTGAAGATAAATAAGGTCGTTTTCAACTCAATCGCTATCGGCCGTGTGCTTCCAAAACGGATATATGGTATATAATCCACGGGATGATGAATGGATTCCTAACACTACGGACAATCCCAGGGCTATTTGTCCTGGGAAAAATTGTGAACAAGAATATCATGTCATCCTTACACTAGGATGTTCACCTCAACTTACAATAATCATGCTAGTTTTGACGCTAAATCAGAAAGCATTTGTTATGGCAAAAAACATATTAAATGTGATCTCCAGAGAAGCTACTGCACTCCAAACAACGCTAACCAAAGACAAAATCTTTTCGGAATTCATTATTCAATGTCGAATTTTTGATGTTGGTTGATCTCACGCACGCATAAAAAAATCTCAAAAATGTTACTTTTTTGAAACACTAGCAAAAAAAATCAAATCAGAGACATCAAAACAAAGCACACATGTACAATAGTCGTTTACAAGACCACTTATATGACGAACCAGTACTTTTCGTTTCGAAGCACTCACTGAACCTATCTATATATGTAATCAGGATCGCACATATTATATAACAAAATATCAAGATGTTTTCATACAATATCATGAAGCCTTTATTTTTGTCACTGAAAAACCGTCGCACGAATTTAAGACCAATTAACTGTACCAAATAAAGAAACTTCAATAACTCCGTACACTAAAGCAGATATCCGTAACGCACACGTAATTCCACACGAATCACCAGTATAATGAAAATCTAAAAAATATGAACTTTTTTGCAAACAAAGTTGGTTTGGCGTCGTGCACCCTAATGTACAGATTGAAACCAAACTAGATTATATGATGAGCAGAGTACTACTTGAAATGGATTACACAAGTCTATGCATTTATAAAAAAAACTCTGCGATCTTGATCACGATCTAAACGAGACCAATTTTATTCTCTTAACACATAAATTCCCACTTGTTGGATATGTTATTACAGGACAGCGAAATACATTCGCTACACTCAAATCTTCTAATGTTATTTCACTTATGCGATGTAAAACTGTCTCTTCATCACTTTATGTTCTAGAAAACCAATATATCGAATGCATTCCTATATATTACAAAAATAAATTCCAATTTGTCAATCAAGTCACATGTAAGACCTTCCCTTGGTCTTTTAAAGCACCAAGCAAAACTAAAAATTTTGATCAACAAATAACAACAACAATTTTGCATATATAGTGAAAGAGACTGGACAAACTCAACGACTAAAGAGAAATTTAACCAACTAGTAGATGACGCCGCGGAAAAACTTGAAGTAGCACAAACAGTAAATGTTGCAGACCCTGCAAAACAAGCACAATTACAAGCAAAATTTCCGCAATTACAAAGTCAATAAAATGTTTAATTTAACAAGTTTTATTAACGGAAAAGAATTTACACTACGCCGTCTCAATTAGCGTGATTTAATCAACGGCAACTATTCGAAAGAATTCCGCATAGGAATATTTGGATACCCATGGTACGTAATAAGCGAAATAGCGAAAATATGGACAGTTTTTAATTTCTTATAGTGCCTATTCGGAAGGTTTTGTAGCGCATTTAACGCGTACAATCTTGAATCACTCCTAGGCCCTACTTTCACATTAGCTAAGACTATCACCTCTGGATTTTTGGGAATAATTTCACAAATTTTCTATCATGTATTACAATCTGACATACACAATAAAAATTACCGTCACCTAAAAGAAGACAAAAACACTCTGTTGATAGTGGTACTCCGCACTCTCAAAATGATTTGAATCTTTTAAAAAGAAAATTTGAAATATCTATAAAAAATTTTCCTCTCCAGTTTATAATGACTCTAACAAGCATGGATTTTCTACTCTCCCCACATCTAGTTATGAATGCTATGAAATACCGATGGAATCACATCTCACTTCTATATTTTCAATCACTGCACTTACAAATTTTTCAACTTAGTAAACGCAAACGCTCACGTGCAATTTTGCTCTATAAGGATTCTTTTGAGGATGATCATGATTATCAAGAAAATCATTAAGAACTCATCCTAAACTTACCTAGTACTCGTTTTTAACAATTTATTTGTTCTAGCAACACCACAGCTGTCACTTCATTCACACAAGAGGTAGGGTCATCTAATCCCCCAAATGTCGACCCGACGGCATGTGACCTTACAATGCTGCTTGTCGACAACATCCTGCCCTCTTGTCTTACGCCCTTGGTGCTACCTCCGCCAGTACCAGAACTTGTGTGCGAGATGCAGACGCCGGCCCTCTTGACGATGGCCCAAGCCTCTCCACAGTCACGGTCTGTGGACTCAACAACGCATGCGCGGGTGAGTCTACTGCCTTCACCCGCAACTTCCTCTTCCTCATCAGGGGAATTACATTTATATAGAGCAACAAAAGGCCTCCAACACAAATGGGACCCACAAGTTCGTCACAACAAATCCTACTAAGCTCTCAAACGGCGCCACAGTCACCACAGCTGCTCTCCTTGGCGTCACAGCCGCCATATTAAGCAATCTAGCCACAACCCCAACCTTGGCACAGCTCTTCTTGGGCTGATGAAGTTGCTGCGGCACAACGGGTTGGTCAACACGCGAGATTTTAGTCCAAAATTGGGCCTACTCTCGTCGAATTCGGGGCCCACGACCACGTACTTAGCCGCTGACCTACCCACCACCAGTAACGCCCAAACCATTGTCATTTGTCGCTGCCACTCCGCCATCACTCAGATATGAACAGGCAACCCCTCCAGTTCGGCCCCAACCGAATTTCCCCAACCCCCTCACTACGATTGGCCATCATCAACCAACAATTATCCCTGCACGGATCTTTCCCCACACAGACGCCCCACACGAGATTTATCAGTTCATTCCTCAAAGTCGCCTGCACTGCATACCGCAAGCTTCCCGGAGACCCACACCCCTCATCGTCCAAAGGTCGAGTCAATCCCTTCGCCCCTACACAAATTGTGATGCGAAATAAAACGGGGCCAAACCTTAATTTCCACCAATTCGCAAATCTTTTGGGCATAAACACCGATCACTGTATTCTTGTCCACTAGAGGATTAATAACATTTCAACTCTCTCACGCCACACGTTGAAACCGACTGCAATTTCATATTCCTTGGGTCAGTTGGAAAATAAATGTGTTGAAGAAGGGCGTGATAAGGACCTCCCACCCGAGTGCCTCCACTTCACGATAAATCCTTGCATTACTGACCGCTTTTGCACCTCTCAAAGCAATTTTTCGCCCTGGCAGATCGTCAAAATGACTATCTCAATACCCTCTTCACGAGAGATGTTGCCCCTTACCGCGTGAACCAGAAGTACGACCCCTTCTATTTACAGTTTGGTTTTTGCATCTCACACAGATGGATGAAAACAGCCAGACTCACAAAGCCAAAACGACGAAAATGCTACACACAATCCACAAATATTTTTTCGCCCAACACCACTTTCACCGGTTTTATACACTTTTTCATATGATCTCTTGCCTCCAGTATGCGAACACTAAACTCACGTCACCTTTTTTTTAAACTAAAGCTGTATAATAAATCCCTTTTATTGCGAGGCAACACTCAGAAACTTCGATCCCATCAAAAATTATTTCTTCTTTTTGCCCCCTATGCGAAAACACATCGCCCGATACTTGTCCCTCATGAATACCCCCCGTGTGTAGATGGAATTGCAGCAAAATGCATTTACGGACACACATTCAACCTTCTCTACAGGGACTGGATGGTGGACAAGTTGGCCAATCGGGAGCCGACACCAGAGGAGACACAAATCCTCAACCAATTTCTCGCATTGCAAACACACTGCAATGCCGACCTCTACCCTCGGGAACTTGCCGCATGTCTTGCAGAAGACAAGGATTTCCTCGAATTTTTAAGGGATCCGGACAATCAGGCACCTGATTTGGAATTCGAATTTCCAACGTTGGCCACAGTCCTACCATTTCGGGCTCACAAACTCACAAAAAGCTCGAGACTCGCTGTTCTCAAAAATTCACTCTAAACTTATTTTCTTTTTGTTTCTTTCTATGTATCTTATATATTTTTTGTATTATTCAATATTTTTTATTCCTTTCCTCTTTGCCACAATTGAAGATTAGGATTCGTTTTTCTCCGTTCGGAGCTTACACAGCAGGCACTAAACATCACTAAGAGTTTAGAAGAATAAGTAGCTCACACAGTAGCTAAAAGATGGAATTTCATCAGATGGTAAGCTTGTAAATCTGTCCGGTAAAAGCCTGTACCAGATGGAGATAAACAGAAGTCTCCTTGTACAACCAGACAGACTAGACTCCAAGCGATCCTCCGACTGGTAAGAAATCCTCACAAAAGGACAGTGAGAGACAGTTCGGTACTCTAATAGGACTGACGTTACTGGCCAGCACAGCCTGCAACTGCTACCCCTACTGACTCCACACTTGAGTTGGATAACTTACTGACGACAATAGTCAACGTTTCACCCACAAGCATTACAGACAACAGCACAAGTCACAACTTCACTTCAACGACAACACGACTCTTCACTCCTTCTACACAGAGGACCACTCATCCAAAATATTTTTTCTACAACTAATAGATTCGGATTTAAAACTCTTAACTCCGGATGGATGTAGCAGTATAAATACTGTATTTACTCCTCCAACCAATCAGAGACTGAAAAGACACTATTATTTTTTATATAGCAGTAACTGCACTGACTGTAGTGGTCTGATAGAGTAGTTGCACGATGTGTATAACTCTGACTCCGGTGTCAACTCTTTTATGCATCGCTATAATTGAAGTACACCATCAGTATTTTACAGAATTGTTTATTCTTAGAGATATAGTTAAGCCTTCTTCGCGGGCAGAATTAAGTAGCCATAGCTCTTTATAACTTAAGGCTGTAAAAAGATCCCACATCGGGTCTGCCTTACAACAGCAACAATTTGTTGTTTTTCCTTGCATGCAACAGAAAGCAGAAATATATTGGAAAAATTGGAAGCAAAAATGAATTAAAACAAAGTAAAGTGTCGTTTGATCAAAACAAATCCAATAACATACTCAATTACGATACCGGATAGCTACAGGTTGGCTACAATAATGAATCGAAAATTTTGTCACGCAGGTCTAGGTACAGACTTATGAAAAGACAACGCTCGACCACAATGTACTATGAAAAGACCATACTCGACTCATTTGTGCTATAAAAAGATTTTAGTTGGACTTTAAGGTTTTCTGGACTTCTTCTCGACTCATATTTTTTGCAAGGAACTTTAGCGGGAGCCAAAATTTTACAAAAGATATTGGCTCGAAGCAAAAATTAGGTTGCACCCACAAGGTTTGCAAACAAAGTCAAGTTTAAGTCTCTTCATGGGTCCAACTTTAGTCTTTTTATATGTCTGCATTTTTGCCATTAAACTTTTGCGTGGAATATTGCATGTAATGTAGTCAGCATGTGAGCTCCGTCACCTTTTACGATTGAAAAGAACACCAAATCCCTCAAAAACCTGCCTTAATTTTCTTAAAAGATGGCTCAAAATTTTGAATGGGAAAATTAACTGAATAACGCCAAAATTTTGTCATGGATAATGCGACTGACTTGGTTGAGAAAACAGCCGGTGGTTTGGTGTTGCACTCCGCGTGGACAGATATAGGTAAGATCTCTAATTCCGCTCGGAGTCGGGTTCGTGATTTGGATGGGAGGCGGGTTCGTTTGAACTGCTATAGACTGACTCAACGGGGAGGGGTGATTTCCTTGCCGTGTGAGTAATGCAGAATAACCCAGGTCTAGGTACAGACTTATGAAAAGACAATGCTCGACTCATTTGAGCTATGAAAAGATTTAAGCTGGACTTCAAGACATTCTGGACTTTAGCTCGACTCAGATTTTTTGCAGACAACTTTAGCTGGACCCAAACTTTTACAAAAGACTTAAGCTTGACCAAATATTTGGGCTGGACTTAAGCTCGACGCAATTTTTGCAAACAAAGTCGAGTTAAAGTCTTTTCATGGGTCCATCATTGTTCTTTTCATAAGTCTGCTTTTTCGCCATTAATACTCTCCGTGCAATTTTGCATATAACTTTGTCCGCTATATATGCTCCTTCTTTTTTACAACTCAGAAGAGAACCACTAATCCCACAAAAACTTCATGATTTTTTTTAAAAAAAGATGGTTCATAAATTTGGAGGGGAAAACAAACTGAATAACGCCGGGATTTTGTCTCGGCTAATGGGACTAGGACCAATACACTTAAGCTAGCTGGTTTCAATGATTCATGTAATGTGGTAAAATACTTAAGCTGCAATCACTCTTTGTCTCAAGATTTGACAAAATTTTTAAGGCTGTTGGCAGTTTTACAACTGATTCTTAAGATGGACTGCTCTTGTGCAAAGCTATTTAGTCTTACTCGGGTTCTGCCTCTGTATGTATAGAACCAGGAAAAAGGACAAAAAATTTTTGAATTTTGGAAAAAAACAAACTTATGAAAAGACTAATTAGGGACCCATGAAAAGACATGAACTCGACTTTGTTTTTTATGAAATGACTAAAGATGTTTCCATGAAAAAACCTCAGCCGGACTTTCGTCGTTATGAAAAGGATTTAGCTGGATCCATGAAAAGATATTAGCTCGACTTTAAATAGGAAGCTCGAACGTGTAATTATTGTCAATATTGGCCCCCCTATTAGACTTTTAAAGTCTTTTCATAAGTCGCGGCCTAGGCCTGGGCATGGTAAAACAGATGCAGAAAAAAACCAGCCGTTTGGAGAAAAATTCGGAAAATTACCGAAAATTAGCAAATTGGGACTCATTTTTATCCAGTTGCTCTGATTTCAAAAAATAGGGGGAAGAGGGGCTCAAAGACTGAAAAAAATTTGCGAAGAGCTCAGTTTTTTTAATAGAATTTTTTCGAATTGTTTTCTTAATTTCACCTCATTTATTGATTGCCATACCTGCAGCAAAGGCGTAATGCCTTCCTGGTTTTCTCTTTTATTGACTATGTTGGCCATTTTTTGACTCTCATCACCCGGGTCAAGGAATTCGTCAAAATTTACGTAGGAAATGCGCTGACAACCGGTGAAAAAAAATATCTTTCCGCGGGTAAATCTTAAAGGTTAATCCGCTTAATCTGCTGATTTTTCAGCACTTTCTTACATGATTTCAGCACTTTTCAGTAAATTAAGCGGATAATTATGTAAGATTTAACTGCTGAAAATATAACTTTCAGCGGCTGTCAGCGCATTTCTTACATAACTTTCAAGACTTATGTTACACAATATCAGCACTTATCTTATGCATTTCAAACGGTTTCCTTGCACAAGTTAAATAATTTTGGGTTGTTTTTCCTGCTGTACGTTCAGAAGAAGCAACTGTGCAAGTCTAAAAGGCATTGCACTAGGGCAGTTCAACTTAAAAACAATTGGATATGTGCCAAAAGGCTTAAGAATTTTGTCAAACCTTAAGATAAAGCACTTATTGCAGCTAAGGTATGAAAACAAATTACTTGATTGAATGAAACCACGTAGCTTAAATATAATTATCTCCCTTCCGTTCTGATTGATTAGTGGCTCTTCATAAGTGCAAAAGTTGAAGGAGCCTACATGCTGACTACGTAATAAGCAATAATGAGCAAAAAATTGCACGAAAAATTATGTAAGAAAGGCGCTCAATCCGCTGAATTTAACATTTTCTTATGTGCTGAAATTATGTAAGAAAGGCGCTGAATCCTTTGAAATTAAATTTTTCACAAGTGCTGATATTATGTAAGAAAAGCGCTGAATCTGCCGAATATAAAGTTTTCACAAGTGCTTAAATTATGTAAGAAAGGTGCTGAACCAAAAGCGGTTTTTATTCAAGAGATGCGCTAAAATGTGCTTAAAATTCTTTTTTCAGCGGATTCAGCGCCTTTTTATCAATTTTCAGCGCAATCAGCACAAACCCTACACAATTTCAGCAAATTCAGCGGATTTCGTACAAAAATACCCGCTTACAGCTGTTGACCCCTCGACCCGGGCAATTATTTTTCTTGATCAACTCTCTATTGTCTATGCCCAGTTATCTTGTTATCTATTATTGTATATTTTTTGAAAGTCATTGCTGTATCAACAACACAAGCAATAGAAATGATTACAAAAATTCTATCAAGAAAAGCAAAAGAAATAATGACAATAATCCTTTGAATATGTGATTTATATAATACAAAATGCTCTGTGGTCTACTGGGAAAAATTCTTGATTGATCGCTTATTCGAGATCTCTCTCTCTCTTTCTCTCTCTCTCTCTATCTCTCTCTCACTCTCTCTCTCTCTCTTTATATATATATATATATATATATATATATATTTATATATATATATATATATATATATATATATATAAATATTTACATATATATATATATATATATATATATATATATATGAATGAAGAAAAAACTGTACAATTTTGTCTTCTATTAATATAAATTGAAAATTGTCGAAACAATTGCAAACGTTATTTTCTACTACAGACTAATCTTTGCAGAAACCGATCATGAATGAAAATTTAAAACAGATTGACATTGATCAGTATTTTTCAGCTCGGTTTTATCTGAACAGAGTTCCAAAAATTGCATTTTTCCAAGTTTTAATAATATGACATTTCTGCAGCGCCTATCTCTTATAAAATAAACGAACTTTCAAACTTGCAAAGTGCGTGTTTCAAGAAGGTTATTACATTATTTCATAAAAAACACGCTGATTCTTTGGCTTACATTATGAAGCACTGCTACACGGTGCTCGGCAAATGGTAGATTTTTCCAATAGTTATCATCAGAGCCACCAAAATCTACGAATATCACTGGGCAATTTAAAATCTAGAATATGAACGACAAATGATCAAAATTGAGAAAATTAGTTTTGTGGTGCTAGTGTGCTGCTGCATGGGAAGAGAAAAACCCTCTGCAACGCGCAATATAAAGCAACTGGCTGCAAAAATTTGTGAAAGAAAAGACGGCACAAACTCGGTTGCAACAACATACATTCGAACTTAGATAAATTTTGCACGCTTACGCAGCGCGATTATGTCAAAATGTTAAGCACTACATGTGTTTCGTTAGGGGATCTGCATCACGATTTGAAGTCCAGCGTACAAAAAGACAGTAAATTTCTCAGCCTGTATCCGAAAATGACGTATTCTGACTAAAAGAACTCGCTCAACCGCTGCTACTAAATATTAGAAGCTTACTTAATGTACAAAAGCACATTAAATTAGTTGATTTTGTCTTGAAGCACTTATTTGATTTGTTATAAACAACCAAAACATGACTTACAAGCGACAACAAGTGCTCACAACTGCTCCTATTGCAATATAAAATAGTCAGGGATGATTGAAAGTCAAAGAACAAAATATCTAAACACGGAGCATGTTTGATAGCAGTATCAAACAACGTCAGTTTTATTGAAATAGACTTTTCACCACCTTTCAGAGGCAATTCAAGAATCCCTGGTAGTTTATAAACTAAACCAACCTGACCAAGCAGTAATAGCTCTTTCTTATAACCCACCAAAAGAAAGACTCTGTAGATCTCAACAAAACGATATTGGTAATTTTTGCTGCCTTCTTCAAATTTTCGCTGGTTAAATAATTCTCATCTCTGGCACTTTTAATTTACACGGATAGAATGGGGCATATACCAATCAAATGATGCCTATAAAAACTGTCTTGTAAACAGACTTACCGACGCTAATTTCGAGCAATGTTTTAGATTTAACACCATAAACTCAATCTGCTGAGACTTAGTCCTAGCCAATGGTGAAAGATTGATAATTTCAACCAACATATTAGACTATTTAGAAGACTACTTTGATTATTTTTCGATACGAATCGAAATAACTGGTACAACATGAGAGCCTAAAAAACAAGAAGTAGAATATAGCTATTGCAATTGTGATTTTGGTTACCTAAATGAGCTTTTTACGAACAATTGTTTTGACTACAACTGTTACAAATGCAAAGATAAAAACATAGGTTTGTGGTACGATTGGATCTTTCATCTGATAGAAAAAATTACACCTAGAGGAACTCGATGTAGACAAGAAATTTCGCCGTAGGATCATCGAAGACATCGCACACAATAAACAAATTGAGGACACCCAGGGCGTAAACTCTGAAATGTTGCGTGAATTTCTCTCCTTACCTAGCCATCAAACTATTATAACCAGAAAATATCGAGCTAACCTTCTAGAAAAAAACTGACGAGAATACGAAGAAGAATTGTTTTCAAGCACAAATAGCACTAGAATATTCAAATAATTGAAAAATTTCTAAAAGAAATTCTGACTAAAAGTTATACATGTTGATTGGAATTCCATTGCACAAAGAATCAAAGAAAAAGAAGCATTATTCAACATGTTTTCTCATCAGTAGTTGGTGATAAAAAATGTGAACAGATTGATGCTCCACCTCTTCTCAAAGCTGGTGGACAGAAATCAATTTTTACCGAGAACGATATCGCCAAAGAACTCGAAATAATGGTTGCCACAAAAAATGGAGGTGCCGATGGTATTCCCCCCATTTTTCTAGAGAAAAATGCGAAAACTATTTCCAAATCGATCAAGAGTCTGGTCAATAATATTGGAAGGTTTCAAAAATTTTCTGGTTCATGAAAGCACGGTTTGGTCTTACCAATCTTCAAAGATGGTAATGAAAGTGAGTTGGAAATTCAAATACTTGTAACACAGTTCAACATCATATCCGAAAATAGTCTTGAATTTTTTCTCAGAACATTTGTTGAACAACTTTACATCATGTCAATTTGGTTTCGAACAGCGAAGGTCTGAAATCCTGCAGCTTATCACGAGTCTGTCTAAAATCTTTGAAAATCCTAGTGCATCAGAAGAGTTCTTTTTCCTATTACTGTTTGAAATCTCTAAGGCCGTTGACAAAATAAAGCACTGTTTTGATGAAGAAGTTAGCAAGCTTGAATACAACACGAAGTTGCTTTTTACTTATTTAAGATTTTCTGACTGGCGGAACAGAAAGAGTAAATGTTGACGGCTAACAATCTGAGAATCGTCTAGTCTCTTGTGGAGTTCCTCAAGGATCTGTATAGGGATCTTCCTTTTCCTGATCTACATAAAGGACCTGCCAAATGTAGTTTTTTTGGTCTCTGGCACTCTTGTTTGCAGATGACTTAAAACGAATCCATTGTTCCAAAATTTAGTCAGGCTGCAAGTTGACCTAATTAACCTCAAGAATTGGAGTGTCCAAAACTGCCTCCTTTTCAATTACAAAAACTGCTCTTTTACAAAATTTGCTCCCGGGAGACGTCTTGAGGAAATTGTACACCCTCTAGAAAGTAATTTAATCCAAGAGATTTAAGACAATTACTTCTCAGCACCAAGAGAAGAGAGTCGAAGCAATCAATTAATTGGCAGAATTCCAATTAGTCGGAATTTTTACGGAACGAAGAATCGTTAATTAACCATATCTTAATTGCAATTAATTGCCGCAATCAATTGTTTTGTAAAGAGCTCACACTGAATTAATTGTTAGGCATAATTACAGTTAATTGAAATACCAATCAATGATTCCGATTCTCTGGATGCTAAAATTTAGTGGAGGTGGACTATAATGGGAAAAAACGGGGTTTTGGTAAAACAAGTGGGAGATGTTAATTTTAAAATTGGTGGTTTGTATTCCATAATCGATTGATTAATGCTGTCCGATTAACATCTCTGTAAATTATGTAAAATAGTTTCAACTCAAGTCTGCCTCAATGATATTTTTTAATGCAACATAGCGAGCTTACTTATATATTTTTCAGAAAGGAGAATGGAGGTGGGAACAGAATTGAGTGTCCAAATTAAGAAGGCTATTAAGGCTAAGTTGCAGGAAATGCAGTGCTATGTCGATGATGAATTACCGGACTATATAATGGTGATGATTGCAAACAAAAAGACTACAGATCAAATGACTGAGGATCTCAAAATTTTTTTATCTGAGGGATCTGTGGATTTTTGTAAGTGGCTTAGTGAAGTCCTGGAGCGCCTGGACAAAGTTGGGAAAGAAAGCCCTGACAAGAAGGAAAAGAAGCAAGAGGAGAAAAAAACACCACCGGGGCGCAGTCGTTCCTCCTCTAGAGGCAAAATCAGAAAAACGTCATCGCCGCGAAGACGAATAAGCAAGTCACGGAGTCCGAAACCTCCGTCGAAGAGGTCTGATCGTGATTCCAGGAGTGCTAAAACTTCTTCAACCAATCAGTCGAGTCGTAAAGTGGTCGATTCAGTGGACGCAAAGAAGATAAGTGATTCTGGAGACCGTGATAAAGGAAAGCGAGCTCCTGACAAAGATAAAAAGAGGGAGAGATCAAGAAGTGACGGAGAAAAATCTAAGTCAAAAGACAAAGGCCACAGTTCTCGGAAAAAAACTCCCGAAAAAGTTAAAAAGGACGTGTCTCCAATGAATGAAAGAGTGCAAATTCCAGACTACAAAAAAACCGGCCAAACAATTGTAATTAAGAATGAGTACAGTGAGGAGCAGAATGAACCTCCAGTTAATGATCCGATCGACACATTACGTGAAGCATCGCCTCTATCGTCCGAAGAAAATGAAATGCTGACACGGAAATCTGATTCCGATAATGGAGCCAACATAGAACAAAGTAACCGGGCTGAAAGTCCTGAACCTCCTCGCAAAGCGTCACCTGTGCCAAACATTCAGCAGAAGGTAGTCGCAAAAATATCACCTATGATGTCGGTAGTTGATACTGACTCTAGTACTCTGCTTAGTCCTCCAAAAATACATGTGAAAGAACGTCTTGGTCCGCGTTTGGGGGATGATCGAAAAACTGGAGTCGTGAAGCCTCGAGTTGTTGCGTCTCTAGAAGACACCTCATCAAATGACCTTCGTATGCGCCTAGATGTCCGCCAAGGTACTCGAAAATCTAGAACTATTCGAGAGAAGCCACAGCGTAAGTCAGTCCTCGAGACCGACTTCAAAACTCTCAACAACATTTTCTCCAAAGCACTTCATGATGTAAAAACTGTAGAAGTTTCAAAACGATCGAAAAAAGCTGTCGAAGAATATGATCCTCTGAGACCCGACATTCGTAGACGTGCAAAGATATTCAAAATGCCTCGGGTTACAGTCCAGAATGAGAATGCTGAAGTTGCAATACTGAGACTCGCTGCTAAGCGAACACAACGAAAGAATTCGACATCGAAGAAAAGACATCATAGCGCAAGTGAAGAATCAAGTGACGATGCACGAGACAAAAGTCGAAGATCGACGTCCGAAACAAAACAGTCTCGTAAACGAAGAAATGATTCACGGGAACGAGAAATAGTATCAGAGGAAAACTCTGAATCGGAGTCGAAATCAAAGGCTACAAAATTCGTGGTATCATTAAAAGGTGCATCCAAATTTATTGACAAGGTTAAGAAATATGGTAAAAAGGATATGAGCGATTCAGAATTAGAGGAAGTTTCGGATGAGGAGTCAGTTAGTGAAATGGAGTCTGAGAATGACAATTTCAACGAGGATGACGAAACGGACAATTCGCCGAAAAAGAACGTATCGTTATACAAGAAGCAAACATCCGAAACAAACAGCACAACTCAGGATGGCGATACTGCAAAAGAAACACAAGAGGTAAACCTGGAGCGTTGCAAATTTTGGCCAGCTTGCAAATTGGGTGATCAATGCGTATATGTGCATCCAGTCAAACCTTGTTCCAAATTTCCCAACTGCTCGTTTGGAGATTCCTGCTTGTTTATCCACCCTGCTTGTAAGTACGGCTCTAGTTGTATGAACCCAAGCTGCAATTTTGCGCATTCAGGTGGCAAGAAAAGCAGGAACGTACCATTGAAGTACGCAAATCCATTTGCTGCAAGTACCGTGGCAAAACCACAAGTCAAGGAAACCCCGAAACCAGTTGAAGCTGTGTGCAAGTACGGGACTCAATGCAAAGCTGTGGGATGTCATTACGTTCATCCTAAAATAATGAAAGACTGTGCCTTCGGTGTTAGCTGCCGGAGAAAGAACAAAGGTTGCAAGTACTTGCACGGCACAGGAATTTCCAAATTCAAGTGGTCATCTGCGAAGAACCCTACCGATTTATCAGAGAAGCGTGCGGAGTTGAAATCACACTAGTGGTCTGTAGTTTGCTGCGTTTTGTGTTCTTGTCCATTAAAGAAACCATTGATCCAAAATACTTAATGTAGATTTTCTAAATACAACTCTGGTTAATGCATGTTCATTCAGATTCCCATTATAAATTATATAGTTTCAAAGGCGTCGATGCTATGCTTGGTCAACCAATAAGAAAGAATTTCTCTGATAATTTTTCTAATATATCTTTCAAATCGCAACTGTTTACGGCATTATAAATGTCTAAGAATGAGAGAACAGTGAGCGTCGTTTTGAGACCTTTTTAACACTGGCTGCGTATTTGATGCAAAATGGGTTTTGGAAAAAAGATCAGTTTTTTAAAGCCAACCTAAATATGACATTTTAACTATTCTCATATTAGTCTAGATGTTAATTTATCAGTTGAATTTCGTTCGTACACAATACACTTCTATGTTAGTGGTATTATAAAATATCATTGAATTTATCTAAAACTAGTTTAAACTAAATGAACAAATTGTATTTGGGCATTTCTGAAGATTCAATTGAAATTTTTCTAACTGAACAACATTATTCAAACTGCCTCGGATCTTCAAGATGCCAAATATGCCATAAACCAATGGAAACGCAATTAGGACAACCGTCTTGCCTGACTACCATTTATTTCCATAGCTCAATTACTGCTCTCACAGTGTGTGACAGTGAGAACAACACTGCCTACGCAAGAAAAGGCAACGAAGCTTGAGTACGGCTTATGGCTCATCACGTGCGCTTCGAAAACATTTAATCTTCAAGAATATAGCATCAAAAGTGATAACTTGCCAGGAAGTAACGAGCACCCAGGATGTAACGTTTGTGTTGTCACATTGGAATGCGGAACTCAGCTAATTAGCAAATACTTAAAAGACAGTCCTGATCTTTATAGTTGTGAAAACATACCAGAGAAAAAAGTAGAAGACAAACGACTGGATCCTTTGCAACATCTCATTTCACATATCCGAGATATTTCGGTGTTGCATTTTTATCCATCGAAAATAGATGCAAATGTATTTTGCTAACGAAAAACCCTCAAATAATCGAACTAGAATAACTTGATGCTTTCCCCAAACCAATTGTTAATAAAATGAAGCATCCGAAACGAACACTGACAAACAAACTCGAGACTTAGTCCTTATCAAGCTTTCATTGACATTGAAGGTAATGATTTTTATTGGAAACTTCTTCACAGAAGTTTGCAAAAATTTTTATTGGAAGCTTCTTATTGGAAACTTTATTGCACAACTTCTACCCAATTTATAACACAATTTTGAAACAATTAGCACCGAGTTTTCTGACACATGGCAAATCAAAAGTAACGTTGCACAAAGGTACCACTATCGCGAATGAACATAGGGACACAGTGCAAAAAGTGGCCATAAATGGAGGGATGACCTAACAGTACTAACAGCTCGGGAGCTTAGTACTTTGGCAAGCTCGCTATTTACAATTATAGCAAATGTGATTCCACATTGCTGTTAGTAATAGTATATGGCAGTCAATATACTGGTTTTGTCACAACTGCGATAAGAGAGTCTAAATATATTCGGTTGTAGTATAGCAATTACTTTAACAAATAGACTGGCTTCTGTTGCTGAATTTCTTCTAACTCACGAGCAAATTCTTCCGCTGCGTCCTTCATTTCGGAGTTAAAAGATACATCACTCCAAAATGCAAACAATGTTTCCTTTGCATGGAAAGAAATCTTTTGTCGGTTTTTCAAGTTTACTGTCACTAGTTGATGCTTTTGATCATTAGGGTTGAATAATGCTCGAACAGTGGCTTTTGTGATACCTGGTATTTGTTCGATCCAAGAAATAATCGTTCTCAATACCTAACTGAGAATACAGACGAAAGATTTTTAAGCTTGTTTTTACTTAGCTGTTGCTTAGCAGAAGTAAATGTTTGTCGGCTAACTGGATTGGTAAAGCAAATTTCATTTTTATTTGAAACTTATCCTGTCAATTCAAGTATCCGCGACTTGTAATCCGAGAGTTGAGTTTCGGACAGTGATTGTCAGGCCACGTTGCCATTGTTCCCAGAAGCATGGATCTTTTATAAGTTAAGAGAGAACCTGCGAGCTTTGGCCTAAGACGCCAATATGCAAATTTTGTATTCTTTAATGAAAGCCCGGTTCAAAATCTTGGTGTACAGTGTGAATCTCGGAGTGGTGTAATTTTCGTTGAATTTCGTCCTGACAGTAGTCAATTGTAGTGTTTAAATGTGCCTTGTGGTCAATATCCGTTCGTCAAATGTTAAATAGGGTTATCGAATTGTTCGGGACTTCATTAGTGTTTTGTGCAGTAGGTATAGGGTTCATGTTGAATCCTCATCTAAATTCTATGTAGTTTGTAGTATTGCGATGAATAAACTATAGTATGGCTATTGCATATTGACTGGGACTTATTTTACACATGACAGAGGGAGCTTTGTTCTTTTTTCTATTATTTAGAAACAGAATTTCTCCAACTACAATCATCCGGCCTTCAAAGTTTTCCTTAACAGCGAAGAGGTTGATGCTTATCTCCTGTTATCGTGTTTCTCTCAAATATAAGTGAGGGTCGATTGACGTACTTTCGCAATCAACTTCTGATTGTGATATTTTGGATTTATTTCCTGAGCCTCCCCGGTCATTCGGTTGTAGGTTTGCTTTCGTATCTTTAGTAATAAGACTTTGGATTTTGTGGCCGAAACTCGTGGCAACATCTCCGCCACATTTTTTATTGTACTAGTCACCTACAGTTTCCTCTCAAACTGGGGAGTTGTTTGCCAACGTTGGTGCAAAAGCATTCTACTTTAAAACATTGACGGCGTCTTGTAATCGACGTAGTTTCTACACTAGTTCACTACTGTAATATGCATGAGGCAACTGTCTAGCCCGTCATGTTTATTGTGTACAAATATGCAGTTTCACTAGTCTCGCTGGTTAAATGTACCTGTATCACAACTCAATTCAGGCCTATAGTTTACCAAATTATTCCTCTATTGACTGTTATTAGATTGTTTTTATGGTTTTCAATCATTATAGGCCGTGTTTTCTCCCTCTGTGCATTCTGTTTTAATAAGCACCAGTTTTGCTGTAACTGTTTTGTGTGTGGTAGTAATGAGGTTCTTTTTGAATGATACTTCGTATTTGTTCGATCCAAGAATTAATCGTTCTCAATACCTAACTGAGAATACCTACGAGATTTTTTTGCTTGTTTTTACTTAGCTGTTGCTTAGCAGAAGTAAATGTTTGCCGGCTAACTGGATTGATAAAGCAAATTTCATTTTTATTTGAAACTTATCCTGTCATTGCAAGTATCCTCGACTTGTAATTCGAGAGTTGCGTTTCGGACAGTGATTGTCAGGCCACGTTGCCATTGGTCCCTAAAAGCATGGATCTTTAATTAGTTAAGAGAGAATCAGCGAGCTTTGGCCTAAGAAGCCAATTTGCAAATTTTGTATTCTTTAATGAACGCCTGGTTCAAAATCTTGATGTACAGTGTGAATCTCGGAGTGGTGTTATTTTCGTTGAATTTCGTCCTGTCAGTAGTCAATTGTTGTGTTTAAATGTGCATTGTGGTCAATATCCGTTCGTGAAATGTTAAATAGGGTTATCGAATTGTTCGGGACTTCATTAGTGTTTTGTGCTGTAGGTATAGGGTTCATGTTGAGTCCTCATCTAAATTCAATGTAGTTTGTAGTTTTGCGATGAATAATCTATAGTATTTCTGTTGCATATTGACTGGGACTTATTGCACACCTGACAGAGCTTTGTTCTTTTTTCTATTCTTTAGAAATAGAGTTTCTCCGAGTACAATCCTCCTGCCTTCGAAGTTTTCCTTAACAGCAAAGAGGTTGATGCTTCCCTCCTGTTATCGTGTTTCTCTCAATTATAAGTGAGGGTCGATTGACGTACTTTCGCAATCAACTTCTGATTGTGCTATTTTGGAGTTATTTCCTGAGCCTCCGCGGTCATTCGATTGTAGGTTTGCTTTCGTATCTTTAGTAATTAGACTTTGGATTTTGTGGCCGAAACTTGTGGCAACATCTCCGCCACATTTGTTTATTGTACTAGTCACCTACAGTTTCCTCTCAAACTGAAGAGTTGTTTGCCAAAGTTAGTGCAAAAGCGTTCTACTTTAAAACATTGACGGCTTCTTGTAATCGACGTAGTTTCTACACTAGTTCACTACTGTAATATGCATAAGGCAACTGTCTAGCCCGTCATGTTTATTGGGTACAAATATGCAGTTTCTCTAGTCTCGCTGGTTAAATTTACGTGAATCACAACTCAATTCAAGCACATAGTGTACTAAATTATTCCTCTATTGAGTGTTATTAGATTGTTTTTATGGTTTTCAATCATTATAGGCCGTGTTTCTCCCTCTGTGCATTCTGTTTTAATAAGCACCAGTTTTGCTGTAACTGTTTTGTGTGGTAGTAATGAGGTTCTTTTTGAATGAGGTTCTATAGCAAGAATATCGAAGTATAGATTCTTGGAGAAAATATGGCATAAATCATAAAACCAATCAGAGTAGATGTTTATTTTTGTGTAAGCCGTACTTTTTAGCTCGCTTCATTCTCTCCCAGTGATAATTTCTTTGCAAAGTTTGAAGTGTGGCCTAACTTACAAATTTGTGATCATACGAATTTGTTCTTGTAATATTTGTTGCAGTGAAAATCATACTTGGGGATTGAGTTTTTTTGTATTTCTATAAGTGTGGGTATTTTCATGATTTTACACTTTGAGGCTAGTATACCTAACTTATCAATTTCCAGGCCTTTATTTAACTTATAGCTTTGGTGAAATAATACATGTTTAGATGTACCCTGGACTTTGCATTGCTATTTGTACTTACTTTTGGAGACTTGGATTGAAAGGAAGGAAAGCTGTGATAGCATTGTTAGTCATTTTACTATTTTTTTGTTTGCACTACTCAATGCTATTCATTATTATGTGACTGGATATAGGAGTTTTGAAAGTTTTAGAATTTTTAAGTATTGTGTTTAGAGCAGTTAGAATGGAATATTCATGATTACACCATTAATTGCAAATGCGTGTTTTTTGGTTGACATCCTACATTTGAGTCTTTGAACGGCCTTGAGTTTTTAGCTCTAACTTCATTTCAGGCACATAGTGTACCAAATATCCAAGTATCCTCGACTTGTAATTCGAGAGTTGCGTTTCGGACAGTGATTGTCAGGCCACGTTGCCATTGGTCCCTAAAAGCATGGATCTTTAATTAGTTAAGAGAGAATCAGCGAGCTTTGGCCTAAGAAGCCAATATGCAAATTTTGTATTCTTTAATGAACGCCCGGTTCAAAATCTTGATGTACAGTGTGAATCTCGGAGTGGTGTAATTTTCGTTGAATTTCGTCCTGTCAGTAGTCAATTGTAGTGTTTAAATGTGCCTTGTGGTCAATATCCGTTCGTGAAATGTTAAATAGGGTTATCGAATTGTTCGGGACTTCATTAGTGTTTTGTGCAGTAGGTATAGGGTTCATGTTGAATCCTCATCTAAATTCAATGTAGTTTTTAGTATTGTGATGAATAAACTATAGTATGTCTGTTGCATATTGACTGGGACTTATTGCACACCTGACAGAGGGAGCTTTGTTCTTTTTTCTATTCTTTAGAAATAGAATTTCTCCGACTACAATCCTCCTGCCTTCGAAGTTTTCCTTAACAGCGAAGAGGTTCATGCTTCTCTCCTGTTATCGTGTTTCTCTCAATTATAAGTGAGGGTCGATTGACGTACTTTCGCAATCGACTTCTGATTGTGCTATTTTGGAGTTATTTCCTGAGCCTCCGCGGTCATTCGATTGTAGGTTTGCTTTCGTATCTTTAGTAATTAGACTTTGGATTTTGTGGCCGAAACTTGTGGCAACATCTCCGCCACATTTGTTTATTGTACTAGTCACCTACAGTTTCCTCTCAAACTGAAGAGTTGTTTGCCAAAGTTAGTGCAAAAGCGTTCTACTTTAAAACATTGACGGCTTCTTGTAATCGACGTAGTTTCTACACTAGTTCACTACTGTAATATGCATAAGGCAACTGTCTAGCCCGTCATGTTTATTGGGTACAAATATGCAGTTTCTCTAGTCTCGCTGGTTAAATTTACGTGAATCACAACTCAATTCAAGCACATAGTGTACTAAATTATTCCTCTATTGAGTGTTATTAGATTGTTTTTATGGTTTTCAATCATTATAGGCCGTGTTTCTCCCTCTGTGCATTCTGTTATAATAAGCACCAGTTTTGCTGTAACTGTTTTGTGTGGTAGTAATGAGGTTCTTTTTGAATGAGGTTCTATAGCAAGAATATCGAAGTATAGATTCTTGGAGAAAATATGGCATAAATCATAAAACCAATCAGAGTAGATGTTTATTTTTGTGTAAGCCGTACTTTTTAGCTCGCTTCATTCTCTCCCAGTGATAATTTCTTTGCAAAGTTTGAAGTGTGGCCTAACTTACAAATTTGTGATCATACGAATTTGTTCTTGTAATATTTGTTGCAGTGAAAATCATACTTGGGGATTGAGTTTTTTTGTATTTCTATAAGTGTGGGTATTTTCATGATTTTACACTTTGAGGCTAGTATACCTAACTTATCAATTTCCAGGCCTTTATTTAACTTATAGCTTTGGTGAAATAATACATGTTTAGATGTACCCTGGACTTTGCATTGCTATTTGTACTTACTTTTGGAGACTTGGATTGAAAGGAAGGAAAGCTGTGATAGCATTGTTAGTCATTTTACTATTTTTTTGTTTGCACTACTCAATGCTATTCATTATTATGTGACTGGATATAGGAGTTTTGAAAGTTTTAGAATTTTTAAGTATTGTGTTTAGAGCAGTTAGAATGGAATATTCATGAATACACCATTAATTGCAAATGCGTGTTTTTTGGTTGACATCCTACATTTGAGTCTTTGAACGGCCTTGAGTTTTTAGCTCTAACTTCATTTCATCTGATTAATTTGGTTAGTTCCTTAATTTAAATGTCAGCTACTAAACTTCGGCAGTTTTGTTTTTTTACTGTGCCGTCAGTGCTAAAAGTAATTGCTGAGTTTTTTGTTTTTATCAGATTTTATTTCATCCCATGTTTTATACGGATTTTCTGTTCTGTTTTCATGCGCTTTAGACTTTAAGGAGGAGGTTGTAGTACTCTTATTGCAAGAAAAATATAATTTTGTTCTATTAATCTCGGTTGCACTGATCTTTCAATGGCCATTTCACTGGTTTATGTTAATCGTAGGGGTATCCTCTATACACAGTGCGTTTGATTCGGTGTTTTTTTTATTTTTATGTGTAGTTGCACCTTTAAGATGTCGGTATTCAAATTGATCACGTCTATCTATAAATCGGTTGATGAAATCTCTCATCTGATCGTGATTTCTTGCGGATTCAACAGTACTGATCCATTCTAACGTGGCGTCTGTTAATAAAGATCGCTTAGCTTCTATTTTGTTGATTCGCTAGTGCAATTGAATCTGTAGGCACCTTTTTGGAAATTTATGTTTGTTCAACTGAGTTTTAAAACTCATTTGCGTTTTGTCGGTGTTCGCTTCCTGAGAAGATATCCTGTGACATTGTTGCGGCATGGAAGGGTATCTCTAAGGATTTTTGTTGCTATTGCAGTGCTAGCTTTGCCTGATCCCGGGCTTACACTGATTGTACTGCTAGTCCCTGAGGCGTTGCAGGAAGCGGTACCGCCTCCTGAGGCCACTTTTTCATTAGTTTTTCTTTTTAGAAAGATGAAATTTGTTATGCGAGCCTTCCTGGTCGCATCATCTCATAATTAAAATAGGGATGCAAGGTGTGTGATCTTCTTAAGTCTTATGCGTCTCATAAAATTCTTTGAGGCTTTAAAGAAGGAAATATGTCGGACTAATCTTAAGTAACTGAATTGACTTCTTTTTCAATTTAATCATTGAATCACAAGTTGGTATGTTTTTTTTTTCATGTTTGCAATTTACCAGCCCAAGGTTGAAGCATAAGGAAATTGTGGTGAAGACATAAATGAGACTGCGAAAACTCGTAAATTCCGATTGGAGAATACAACTTTATCATATAACACGAGGCAGAACTGCACTTATTGCATTGCGCATGTTAACACTTTCAGCGAGCGAAGACTAACACCTGCCAATTTTAACGATAACACTTCGCTAACATTCATATCTAAGATCAGCTCCTCTGTTTCTAATGCTTTATATCAATTTGTAGAACTACGTACGATACTAGATTAAAATATAGTTTTTAGAGCGTTATGAATAGTACTTGTATATCATTTGGTTACAGTTTCCGTTTTCCGACTGGAGTCACGCACCACATTCCCCCTTTGAGGGAAAGAATTTTACTCGTAAAATTCTTGTTCGTAGAAGTCTGCTAACTTTATGTCTGAAATTGAGCTCTTTCCTGGTGATACCGTGTGTACATAGTGTTCTTCTGTCTTTTCGTCTGCACTTGTTTCTTTCTTGTTCGGGCTCATTATCGGCTTGGATTTGCTCTTGTCTATTGTTATGTGAAGTGGATATGCTTGGTTCCTGAATGTTTTTGACGGGGGTGCTCGTGAGGTTTACCGTTCCATGTGGAATCTCTTTTGGTTCTATTGGAGATGTATTCTTGATTTGCGATGGCGTGCTCTTTAATCTCCGAATCTTCTCCATCGCTTTGTCGACTTTAGGTGTAGCTAACTTAGATTTAAGCGTTGTGGAAATCTCGGGGCTGTCTTGTGACGTTATTATGAAATCGTATTTGTTACTTGAAGTGTATACTTTGATAGGGCTACTTTGGGTTGAGTCAGAAGTGAGTGTTTTTACTTCTACTGTTGGTGATTCAGCTAATTCGCTTTCATCGATTTGCAGGAATGATCTGTTTTGTAGGGCTTGTTTCTCCATGTGGAGTTTTGTTTGCTGTAAGGCTGCGGCTCGAGATTTTGTTAAGATCGATTCGATCGGTTTACTAAACGATTTCTTTTTGTTGCTTTGTTTTGGCTTCGATTCTTTTGGTTACCTTGTGTTTTCCCCTTCGTTGTGGCGAGAATTGTTGTTTTTGTTGTTGCTTCTCTGATACCGATTTTCGTTTTTGTTGGGTGCTTCTTCTGTGTTGCTGTTTCTTTTGGTTGCTTTCGGCAGTGCTTATTAGTTGTTCGTGGCTGTATAGTTCGGTTTCTCCGGATGGAGTGAGGTTCTTTGTGGAGCTTGACCCTGGCATTGCTGACCGTTGAGGTTGTTGTGCTCTTTTGTTCTTTTCTAAACAGAAGTGTTTTACTGCGGGAGATTTTCATGCTATCACGTGGATTAGTCTTTTAGATGGGGATGCTTGTTTTTGCTGTGATGGTATTGGTTGTGTTACGATTGCTAGGTTGCTTTTTTATGACTGTTTTTTGTGTGTCAGTGTCAAATGTTATTGTGTGGTGTGTACTTAGTGATAGTTTGTACTTAGTGATAGTGCCATTTTCTTTTATGTTCAACTATGGTTTTAATGTGCCTCTTGTTTCAGGTGCTTTACGTGCAATTGTTTTACGTGCGTGTTGTTTTTTTTTGAATAAACGACTGTAGATGTTTTATCACCAAATTTGATTTCGAGTTTTGAAGGGATGATCTTACCCGGATTGCGCGTGGCGATAAGCAGTGGCGCATTCTCGGAGTCTTAGCTGTCATTGCATTCGGTAACGTTGGCACCGTCTGTGTGTGGCTCGTTCTGGGTTTGTTGTTTGTACTGTACATTCAGTTCGGGTTCGGAGTCTTGCTCCATGTCCCGCATAGCTTCTGGAATTAGAACGGGCTGCTTTAGTAGCCTCTGATCTGACGCAAAATTCCTAATGTTTTTGTATGATAGATTGCATTTGTTTGGCTTTTTTAAACAATATTTGAGGGCGCGGTGTTTGGTTTTCTACCGAAGTGTGCTTCAAATGGTGTTATTTTTGTAGTTCTGTTTGGGATTATTCTTATGTTTTGGACTATATTTGCTATTATTGTAGAGATGTCTTCTGATGACCGTAGTGGGTCTAGTGCTATTACATCTAACCTTCGTCTTATTGTTTGTATAAGTCTTTCTACCATTCCCGTTGCTCTGTGATCTCCAGCTGGAGCTAATATTAGTTAAATATTATTGTCTTTGCAAAAAACATTAAAATCTCTTGATTTGAATGCTTGTGCTTGGTCACAGCGTAATGAGCGTGGGATTCCGTGGAGTTTACAATTGTCCTCTTAAGTATACTTTTGCGGTGTATGTATCGCAATCCTTGAAATACTTGTGCGGTGGGGAATCAGGAGTATCTGTCTACTGAAACTAAAATATATTAACTCTTCGGAACGGAATGGGGCCTGAGAAATCCATTGGAGTTTTTCATATGGTTCTTTAAATGCTGGCCATATGCCTAAATTTTGTTTTGGTAATATGGGTTTTGAATTTTTACCTTGTTTGGTGCATTCATCGCACGCTTGTGCCTTTGCTGTAAGGCTTCTATGGATGCATGGAAACCGTACTAGGTTTCCAAGGCTGAGCATTTCTGTTTGTCCGGGATGTGTTTCATGGATTGCGTCAATAACTAATTGTTTCAATTGCTGCGGAGTTACCAATTTGTTGTCATAGAGCATACATCCGGTCTCAGTTACTGATAAATAATTTCGCAAGGAATAAGAGTGTTTGTTAGTCTTTTTGAGACTTTCCTAGTCTTTTTCTTTTATAATTTTCAAAATTGGAGTGAGACATTTGTCTATTTTTGTGGCCTCCGCGAGGAATTTTTCTCCGAATTCTTTAGATAATCTGGCATTGTTTGGGGAAGGCGGCCTAATGGAAAAATTGGGGGATGTAAATCTGTTTGTATGAGGTTATGACCTTTTCCAGTATTATCTTCTGTCTGTCTGCTGATGGCAACTAATGGGGGTCTTGATGATGATGAATCCATACTTGTTTTTGGGAGTATTTATCTTTCGATTGGGGCCTCTAAATCTTTCATTAATTGGTCTAATTGATGTATCAATATGGGGTCGATTTCTAGTAATTACTTTAATCTTCTGATAAGAATTTTCTGGGGTGTCTATGTAATTGGAGTTTGATCTTTTGTTTAAAATATGTTTTGATGCTAATTTGTTCTGATTTTATGTTCAGAAATAGAGTGCGACTTGTTTGTGTGGCGAGAAAGGCAAAAAGCGTGTGCGCGTGTTTGTTTGTTTTAATTTAGATTTATTATGTCATAGCTGCTTAGCTGGTTGTTTTGTTAAATTGCGTTGCTTAATTTATTACTGCGTAGTGTTTTGTAGTAATATGAATTTAAAATAGTTGATTTGGTTAACGATGAAATGTGTATCTTCTACTGACAGAGTTGTCGCTTCTCCATTTGGTTTTTACTGAAATAGTCAGCAAATCCCATTTGTCTTCCGGGAATATGCTCTATGTTAAAAATGAATGGCAGTAATCTGTCTACCCAGCGTGTTAACCTACTTTTATAGGTTTTATAACCTGTGTTTACTTTTAATGCAGTAAGTAGGGCTTGATTATCCGTTTAGAGCTTGAACTCGGCTCCATGTAAATAATGTTTAGAATGCTCCAGCGACCAAACAACTGCTAATTCTAACTCATTTTTGCTCTAACGTTGTTCTACTGGGTTTAAAAATCTGCTTGTGAATGCTTTTGTGTGCCATTTTTTATCTGTTTTTTGCTCTAGTCATCCACCTAATCCAAGTTTACTTGCGTCACATTTGACTCTAGTTTCTTGTTCTATATCGAAATGTTTGTTTTCTATTATTTTCGATATTTGCTTTTTGTTGAATGTGGTTCTGTTTTTGTTCCCACTTTAGTTTGTTCGAAGTGGTCGTGTTTTCTTTATTTAAATGTGGTCAAAGAGGTTCCCAAATTTCTGCTAAATTTGGAATAAATTTGATTAAATAGCGAATACTGCCCATGGATGATCTGAGTTGTTTTAATGTTTTTGGTGGGTCTAGTTTTTGTAATGCTTCCGTTTTGAAAATTAATGGTGTTACTCCATGTGGAGTTAGTTTGAAACCGAACCATTCGATTGTTTGTTTAGCAAATTTGCATTTCTGTACGCTTATTGCTAGTCCTTCTCTGTCGAGTTTTTTTAATAGTATTTCATCTGATGCTTCTTCGTGCTCGGAGACTTTTCCCTTTGTTGCTATCAGTATGTTGTCTAGAAATGCAAAATACTTTTCACATCCTTCTAGAATTTTGTCTACACTGTTTTGCAATGCTGGCATGTCTGTTAATCCATAAAATCTATTTACAACTCTGTACGTTCCTGTCGCTTTGCTCAAATATATTGCAGTACAAGGTTTAGCAATACTCTCGTCTAACGGGATTTGGCTATATGCATATTTGAGGTCTATTCTGCTGAAACAACATGAGCCTTCTTTGTTTTTATATGTCGAGATCTGCATTGCGAGTGAATCAGGTAAGTAATCGATACTCAGCATTTGATATTTGTTTTTGTGAATTACTTTATTTAGTTCTTTTGAGTCGAGTGATTTTTTATCGACTTATCTTTCTTTACCGTTATTGCAACAAGGCTGATGAATAAGTCATCTGGTTATCGTTTATCGGTTTTTGTAATTCCTGTTCCACTTTTTCTGCTAAATGTAGTGGTATTCTGCGTCCCTTGTGTTGTGCGGGAGTTTTTTCACTTTTTTATTTGGACTTAGCGATGTGGTTTTTGCGTTTGCCTATTCTTGTGCAGAGATTGGGGTTTTTTTGAATAACCACTTGATTATGTGTTGTTCACGGTTGTTTTCATTTATATTGAAAATTTTCTTCCCTTGATTGGACTGTTGTTGTATTAGTGTTAGTCCTAACTTTGCTAGTATGTCTCTGCCCATTAGATTTTGTGATTTGTGTTGTACCACTAGGATATTACAGTTGGTTGCTTTCCATGATCCTTAACTCAGATCCATTCGGAGTTGACCAGCTATTGGGATATCTCTATTATTGAAGCACTTGAATTTTTTTGTCCATTGTATTTCTCCAGTTGTATACTTCTATCTTTTTGTATAATGTCTTCTGCTGTGTTGATGTCTATGCAATTTCGTGGTGATCCGGTGTCGGCTAGCCAATTAAAGTTTCTATTGTTTTTTTAAAGTTGTTTGTATGATGATTTCTCCATTTGGAGTTGCTTTGTTTGTATTCCAATTTATGTTTTCGAACTTTCTTTGAATCAATTTTATTTTGTTCCAGTCCTCTATTAGTTCTGTAATGTACATCGTGGGTTCAGGATCGATTGTTTCTGTTTCGTCCTCTTCCTCTAGTGGTGGTTCGATTTCCTGGCTGTCTGTTTCGTTTATGTTATTTACATTTCTCGATTATGTTGTGTGTCCTTGTGTAAATTGTCCTCTGTTTCTTGGTAATGGTGGAAGCTGTGATCTACACATTTTAGCGAAATGTCCTTGTTTTTTGCATATGTTGCATAATGATATTTTTGCTGGGCAGTTGTTGTTGTGATTAGGTTTGAAGGTGCCGCCGCACCTCCAGAGTTGTGGATATTGTTTACTGTTTGGCGTTGGGATTTGTGCGGGTTTTGTTTTTCTCGCAGAAAGGTGTGCAACTGTCGTGTTCCAGTTTGAATTGTTTCCTCTTAGTATCTCTTCTTGGTTCTGTTGGCCACGTTCTCTTGCTAATGCGAAATTTAATGCTTGCGCTGGGGTTCTTACCTCCGATAGGAGTTCCATTTGGATTGCTGTATTATTCATTTTACCAATGAGAAAATCTTCAACGAGTTCTTCTTCCACTGCTCCGGATTCTGCTTTCGCTCCGAGTTCTCTTAGTCTACTGTAAAATGTTTCCAATATTTCATGTGGTTCTTTTCGTGCATTTGTCATTTGGAAACGATCATAAGTTGTGTTTCTTGGTTTTGTCACTGTGGTAGTTAGCTCGTGAGCGACTTTGTATGTGCTGCATGTGTCGATCTTTGTGTGTGGATTGCTTTGATGATAAATACGTGACGCTTCTGTTCCGATTGATAGGTAGAGTGAGCTCTTTATTTTTGTGTCCGCTTCATCCCAGGGATGGCGATTCACGAATGGTCCTCGGAATTCAGTGGATTTGCATTCATTTCCCAATCTATTTTTCTCCTTTGATTTCTTATTTTACTCTTTATTGTTCCCTCCGCTGACTCATTCGGGCTTGCTTCTTCAACTAATTTGTCCACTTTTAGGTTTTCTTTTGCCATAACGGCTAGTTCAATGTGGAGAACCACTGCGACCATTATTAACAGGGATTTGCTCCTGTCTCCCAAAATAGGGGAATTCCTATTGGAGACTTTTGATTGCTTGACTGCGCAATGTGGTGAAGACAGAATTGAGACAGTAAAAACACGTAAATTCCGATTGAAGATTACAACTTTATCATATAACACAAAAGGCAGAACTGCACTTATTGCATTGCGCATGTTCACACTTTCACTGAGCGCAGACTAACACCTGCCAATTTTAACGAAACCACTTTGCTAACACTCGCATCTAAGATCAGCTCCGCTGTTTCTGATGCTTTATATCAATATGTACAACTACATATGATACTAGATTAAAATAGTTTTTAGAGTGTTTATAAATAGTACTTGTATATCATTTGGTTACAGTTTCTGTTCTCCGACTGGAGTCACGCACCGCAGATATATTTTGCGCAAATCAAGAAGCTAAATAGAACTCACGATTTCAAGAATTAATGTCAGTAACTTATTAAAGGTTGGAATATATATCTCACTATTCGTTACTCGTAATAGCTTAGAAAAGCTGATTTGATATTAGTTATATCTTATAATCTCAAAACTAGTTTTAATTTCTCAATTGTTGTACTTTTTGCCTTCGTGTATATTATTAGCATGAGACAAATCACTGCTTAACCTCTTTTTTTTTAAAAAAAAGTCTAATGTTTAATTTTACTCCATTACAAAACTTGTTGCGAAAGAACTTATCATGTTCTTAAGCAAAAAGAGTGTTGTGTTCGTCTGGCGTAACCATGATTGGTTGAATATACTCTATTTTCATTGCCCAGAGTTTCCGAATGATTATGGAAATGATATGACATACATGATTCCGTTTTGACTCAGGCTAGCTTCCACGTCTTTGAGATTTCCTTGGTTAGTTTTGAGTTAATGAAGCATACCATGTTGATTTTGTAAAGAGCCTTCTCTAATGTATTATTTACAAATTCAAGTTACATTTAAGAAGTGTTTTGCATCTTTGTCAGCCTAAATTGTTAAATGCTTTTAATGAGTTGCAGATTTCCCCGCAACCTGTTGAAACATGACCGCCTATAGTTGATAATGTTTTTACAACGGTCATTACATAAAACGGTCACTAGTTTAATCGTACAAACATGCTAATTAAAACAAATTTTGCTAATGGGCGAGGTGGGGTAAAGACCATGATGTCTGGAGATTTCTGGTATAATCTGACAGCTCTATTGGGGACTTGATGGTGTTGATTCATTATTTTTGGGCGTTGTCAATATTTTCTCAAGCACTTTTCAGATATCAAATCATGAATGAATTCAATTTACTTGTCCCAGTTCTGCTCTCAGTGCCTCTTCAGTTTGGAGCAGTGGGTGCAATTGTTATCTCCCTCATGGACACTACCTGGTTATCTGGTGGAATTGTGACCAGCCAGGGTCTCTGGCAGAAGTGCTACAAGGACAGGAACATGTGCTTTTTCCTCCCTGCTCATGGTTAGTCTATGTTGTGGTTAGTGTTCGCCAAAAAAACAAAGAGAACTTAAGTTTGAGAGGGTTGTGTGATATTTTTCACAATGCTCTGTAATACCCAATGCCAAAATCACCATAAAACGTAAATTTATTCCTTTTGCTCTTTGACGTTCAACTTCGATTACTAATTAACACATAATGAACACGTTTTTATCCTAATTACCGGTTAATTTGATCTCATGTTTCGGTGTTATAGTTTTTTAGCGGACCCCACGGTCCGCTGAAGCATAGAGGTGGCCATTACAAAACTATATCGCTGGTTTTCGTTGAATTTCTTATTGGTATGTCAGATAATTGTATTCATAAAGTAAAATATTGGGGGTATTTTCATCGTTTCGGCAATGGGTATTTCTGCAGTTAGTGTTCGAAAAACATTATCAAAGTTCTAACTATTTTACAATTTAAAAGCTGCAGGAAAATTCAATGTCTTCGAAAAACAAAGGATCAGCATCATTTTTTTTACTTGTGTGATATTTGAGCTTTTATTTGCTCTCAGACGAAGTTTGTAGCAACTATATTAGTCCTGTTGGTCTTTTTTATGCGATTATTTTCTCTTGACCGATTTTTCGTCTGACCCATTTGACTTGTCGTCCTTAAAAACGGGATAAACAGGCAGCGCCCAGCGGGCATTAAGTTTCATTAGACGCCCTTAGCCGCGTTTAGTAGTCTTTCAAGTGCGTAGTGTGATGAAGCTACCGGGAAGAACGTAGTTTAAGGTTAAAAGGCCGTAGCTTAATATTTTTAGGGTTTTTGAGCCCAAATTGTTGCAATTTTTCGTGTTTGTCATTTTTTTGGAAATATTTGTTGGACCAGTCTAAAATTGGGGCTGGCTAAAGTTGATAAAAGAAGTTTGCAAGACGTAAGTACTTTTTATGACCATTTAAGGAGCTATATGTTTTATAATTCCAAAGAAAAACACGCAATTATATACTAATTTTCAATTTTTTTCTAGCTTTTAGAAAATTTTTTATTTTTTTTTTAGTTTTTTAGTCCTAAGGGTACGACAGTAGGTTACTACATTTGTCCTTTTTATATTTAACTGCCTCATGATCCACAGAACTTCCTTTAGTGTTTGAAAATACCTTAATACATAATTTCTTGATGTAATGAAATGTTTTTCAAGATTTTAACATCACGAATTTTTGCATTCTTTCAAAATTTGCAATTGTTTTCTTTTTTTTTGACTTTTATTGTCATTATTCAGGTTTTTTCCCATTCTCAGGGTTAAAAAAGACTCCATTAGGGTTTGATTTTAAGTTACTGCAAAAATGTTGTGACCATAAATCAATTTTCAACTTTTTAATATCACAAATTTCATCAATTTGTTGATAAAACGTGCAATGTTTTTCAATTTTTTCGATTTTTTTGCCATTTATAAGTTTCTTCAGCCTCAAGAGCCACAGGACCTCCTCTAGTGTTAATATACGTTACTGCATAATTTCAGGATGTAATGGAATGTTTTTAATAGCCGCACAGCGATAGCTGGGGCTATTTTTGGCCTTGTCTTGGTTTTTATTTTTCGTCGTCGCGGTTTTTGTTACGAGCGTATTACGTCACAACCACTTCAAATCTGCTTTTTGTTCATTCGTTCATGCAATTTTAACTGAAATGCGTGCGTGGCGTCATTTTTCGCTCTTCGTGGAGCGAGTTGTTCATTCGCGTGATTAAATTTTTGTCACATTTGACTTACCTCACTCTCAAAAATGACTTCCTCCTTCCTCACTTTGAAATTGACTTTTATTTACTTTAATTCAAAGAGATAAGGTCAAGTGAATGTGTTTTACTGGTTTTTTGAGACTGCAGATCTACAAAGCGATTGCGGCTTTTTTCTGGCAATCTGCCTGCTATGTTTCAAGATTTTAATATCACGAATTTTTGCATTTTTTAAAAAAATATATTTGTAATTTTTTCAAGTGTTTTGTGTTTTTGTTAATTTTCTGGTATCAGGGGCTTGGGGACCTCCTCCAGTGTTTGATAAGCTGGTGCATAGTTTAGAGTAAATGGAATGGTAATCAATTTTTTAATGACTCGAATTTAGCTATTTTTTGATAAAATCGATTTTTTTTAATGTTTTGGAAAAATATTTTGTTTAAAGTTCATAGATCTTTATGATCAGGTGAAACTATTTAAGGCTTGAAATAGAGATGCTGGATAGTCTCTTGAGACAATAATTGATTATAAAGATAATATTATCACAATTTTTTCTCAAGATTTTGTTAAAATTTGCAATTGTTTTCAAAATTTTGGATTATTTTTGTCCTATTCGGTGTTTAACGATCATTACTGGCCAACGAAATTTTTTGTCTTGCAAATGGGTTGCATGACAAAACTCCAGAGACAAAAAAGGTTTTGAACAAATTCACTCCGAAATCTGGAATCTTTTTAGTTTTGCACTTGTTTTTCTATGTGATCTAATTAATAAATAGGCTAGAAAACTAGAACTTGCAGAGTCGAATCGCATCATGGAATCTATGCTCAGCTCTCTCTCTCTCTCCCTCTCTCGGTGGGGGTTTCTTTCCCTCTTGTTTACTTTTCACCTCTCACACTATCTTTCTCTCTCTCTCTCTTGCCTTAACTCTTTTGTTGATGCCGCACTTCAGCTGCTGTTATGTGGCGTGATGTCATCATCTATTGCCCTCAGTAGCGCTGAATTAAAGTCGATATGTTTTATCATAAATGACTTAACTCGCACTTTTTAAGAAATCATTGTTAATTTCTCTCAAACGAAGTTTGTACCAATTATGTTAATTATGTTTTTCTTTTCTTTTTTACAGAAACGGGATAAAGAGGTGGCGCTCTGTAGGCATTAAGTCAGCATGGAGCCTTTCAGCTCCTATAAGTCTATAAGTGTGCGGTTCACAGAAACTGTTTTGGAGACTTATACTCATGGTGTGAGGGGCGGTTCTTAGAAATTGACCCCCACACCCACCGCCCCCACTTCAGCCCGCACCCAATCGCCACCCCTGCACATCGTTCACTCCCTCCCCCACTGTTGCACCCTTCCCCCTCCCCTCGCTGTGCTCACCTCACGCCCCTTCAATTATGCTAAAGCTAGCCTCTCTAAAGGGTGGCCAGCTGCTGACAAAGCCAACCGCTCGCCGGTCGTTTGAGAGCAATTCGTTCGACGTTAGTCGGTTATTTTTTTACTCGAGGTATGGCGTACTTTTGCAATGACTGCATTAATTAAACCACTATAAACACGAAATTCAATGAATTGCGAGATTGTAAAATTGATAATCAAAGAGCTAAATCGCAAAGTAATCTTGCTTCTTTTGAAGTCTTTTATGTATAGTGATGTTGACTGTTTATTGAAGTTCTTATTAATTCTGTGAACCAATATTTTCTTAATGTGCTAGATTGATCAGAAAACATGGGATACAAAATTTTACCAGTTATTGGGCTGAAATAAGCATGAAAATGTAACATGCTTTTTAATAAGTAGAGTTGTTGCTGTTAACAATCATAATGATCATACTGAAAGTCTAATATTCAGATCAGCACTCTTTAATTCCGAACTCTTCCTCGACATTGTACAAAATTAACGAGATCTGAAGAACAATTGGATCAATTTTATAGGCTTCTGTGATTCAAATAATTATACGAAGCCCTTATAGTGCAATAACGTTCCTCGTAATCTCTAAACATGTTTCGTGAAAAAGTGGATTATTTTGGCCACACTCCAGAATAATAAGCTCCGAAGTAATCGAGAAGTTTATAATTAACATGTGTGCGAGCCTCGCCTTGGTGTTGCGGCTGCTAACTCTTCTAACTAACAATTTCTTTTTGTGCTAACCAGAAGGTAAGGTTTCTTTTGGACACTGTAGATGAACGTTGTCATGATGCACTTATTAGCCTCCATTCTTCCCCTTACTGTAAGCTTTTGCACTTTAGTGTGAATGGTGCTTCAAAACTAATTTGTCTATCAATTTCGGCGAATTTGACCAAAATTGACGCGATATATTATTATTGATATTGTCCTTTCTTAAATAGATTGTAAAAACAATAAAAAACGCCCTCGCTGAGTTACATTTTCAGTTAAAGCATGCAGCATGACTCACCTGAACATTGTTAAATTGCGCAAGAAACGAAATATAGTCAAATCGAGACTTTGCATCACTAAAAATTGAAAAAGACTGATTCCACATAATTGTTTGCCGTTGCTCATAGATTACTCATTGATTATCCAGAAAGCGACCACAAATTTTCATTTGCTCTGAATTGATTTTATCTGCTACACGATTGCCTAGTTCTCTGAATGTTTGACGTTGAGCCTTTTCTCACCATGACTAAACAGTTAAAATTTTTTAGATTCAGTTAACATTCTTTGTTTATGGCACGTTTTTCTTGTTCTTTATCAATCTTGTTTGATTTTACTTATTCTCCAATTCTTTGCATGTTGTCGTTTGCTTTCCAGAGCTTCCTCTTCTCTGAAAAGATTTTGAAATTCTTTGCCATCGTCGAAGGCTCAGAAAAAACCGAGACCTTTAATGCATTGTCTACAAAAATGTCAGAACACCAAGGTGACGAGCAGACTCTCTCTGACTAGACTGTTGCGGTTTTTATTTGTATCAGCTCAAAGTTTTACCTCTTATCCAAAGCGTTCAAAAATTCAGTGTTTAAAATTGTTACCTCGCAGTTAGATTGTCAACAGAAATTTGTCATATTCGTTAGGACTGATCAGTTTTCTGCTAATCATTTTTTAATTGGTCTTGAACGAAGTTCATAGCAATTAATGTAAACGTGTTGGTCTTTTTTATGCAAATTTTTCGCTTGACAATTTTGCGCTTTTTTGCATAGCAAACATAGAGACAAATAGCATAGTCGGCAGTGCATATGGCTATGAAGCGGGAGGACAGTGGTTCCAATCCCGGTGGGGTCAAATATTTTTCTACCCGCCTGTCGTTCGAGAGCAATTCTTCCGACATTAGTCGGTTTATGTTCGATTATGCTTGTAGCGCTACGTTCCATAATGAGAAGGGCATTGGTCGATAGTTTTCTTTCTTTCCGGCCAGCTTTTCGATAGCGCCCAAAGTTACTCCATTTTTTAATTCAGATTTTTTCCGCTGTATTTGTAGGAATGCATGTTGGAGTCTCTTTTTACATCGTGATTTTGCAATGGATGATCAGAACGCAATGGAGTATTGGTACAAGGATAAGCTACATTAAATAGGGTAAGCTGCAAATGGAAACTTGACGCTTCCTTCGCTTATCCCCGCTATTGATTGGTTGTTATTAAATAGCGAAATAAATTCGTTCTTTAAATTGAAATCGGCTGCTTCTCAGTTTTCAAATCTGTACTACCGAAATTTTGTTTTGATTATTTAAAGATCAGAATTGAGATAATCATGCACAATGAAATTAAAAAAAAAATGTGCCATAAAAACATGTTGGAATTGAAGTGCTTTGATTGTTGCACACGTTGTTTAACCTCTATCAATTGACCAGTTCTGATCTGTTATCTCATTTTTTGGTTCCCTGGCAGGTGCAAATTGAAATCGTTGAGCTTGTGACCACTTCTAATAGTCAAACTGCATGACTGCAACTGATGCGCATGTGAAGACACGTAGTTGGTTAAATGGTTTCGGTCAATAAGTTAGGCAAATAATTTTTCTGGAGATCAATTGACAGCTTCAGTCAATTGCTTTTAAATCTTATATATTAAATGAGTGACAGTCTATAAGGGTTGCATGATGAAGAGCATCGAGGTACATGCTTAAGAGAGATGATAGGACTTGCATGGTTCAGAGGAGTTGTTCAATAAGCTGGTGGTTGTGTAACGTTGGCGGGTATTTAATCGAATGTCTAGCTTCATGTCTGACCTTGACCTATAGGCTTTTTAGTCGCCATTAAATCATGTACAGTTCGACAGCAGCAGTTACGTCGTTGCAGCATCATTTCTGAAAAACTTTTGAAAAAGCTGAAAAGTCAATAGAGCTCGCAATTCATAGATTGGAGATTTCGCTGGAGTTCGCTGTGTCAGAGACAGCCAAAGCCGAAATAGACGACCAGTCGAAGTTCCTGAAACTTGGCAAGGAAGTAAGGAAGAGTCAGGAGATTGAGGAGCTTCGTAAAGAAATTCAAACAGCTTTCAAGAAAATTAGAAAGGCTTGTCTGAAGTTCAATGAGCAGGCTTTGTCGTTCATAGTTCTGAATATTGATCCTACTGACAACAGGCTGGATAAACTAATTGGTAATGAAGACAGCGAAGATGGCAACTTACTTTCGAAATCAGCAACGAAGTAGCCGACCAAGGTAGTTTCAGACAAGTTGAGCCTGAAGAATACTCTTCCATCTGGGACAATCACTGAGGCAGGCGAGAAATTCTCAGTGAAGAATAGTGGCCACACGGGACGAAACGCAGTCACTGGTCCAGTTCTTTTCAAGCCGCTGCAGATCGAAGCGTCGGGGTCATCATTCAACTGCTCCAAATCTACAAACCATTCTTCGAAAATGGCAATGCGAAGCACACGCTTAAAGTGAAATACAGCACAGAAGAGAAAAAAGACGGGAAGGCCCCAGTGGACGACGAACGTGGCCAAGCTGATTCTAAAGACTTGAGAGTATCTGTAAGCTTCGCATCGACGAACAACGCGAATCATGCGGAGGCAGCTGTGACTGGGTTTCAGGTCATTGGTGGTGATTCAACCGTGGACAACACTGTCTCTGGTGGGGTGACAGATGAAAAGAATACACGATCGAGTCTCACCATTGCTTAATGTATCGATCCTTTAGAGGATGGTGAAATCGAAGAGAGTAGCAAAGATATACCTAAAAAAAGGCCAAGATTGTCAAATAGTTTTTTTAACTATTTTGCTCTTAAACCATTTGTGTTGTTTTATATTGATATCTGCTTGATTGAAATGCTTAAGTTTCCATGAAATTAGTAAAGTCTTGATTGTTCTTGCTTCTTGCGCTTCTTAACGAACCAATTAATGTTTGAAGAAGAACATGTTATTGGTTTAGTTGTTACCTTGTTTCAATAAAGAAATGCTTGCCACAGGGTTGATGTGGCAAAATACATACCCAAAATTTGCATATCATTGTTTCTATTCCTAAAACATTTGTTTAAAATCACTTAGATGCAGAAAAAAAGAAATAATGACTTTTCATGATGATAAAGCAGTTTTCGCAATGTAAACATTGAAAGCATTCTCAGTTGCTTTTGATATCATTGAGAGCATCTTTCATACTTTGAAGGGTTTTATCAAATTTATCACGACTACTTTATCAGCCAGCGGATTCTGTTGCCTAATATATAAATCCGAGGGCTTTAAAAATTGAAAAAAATTGCAGAGATGGACAATGAAATGAGTTCCGTAGTGTCCTGGCTTCAGCGTTGATCTAACACGGCATGGAACACTTCCTTTTCAGCTGAAATTCCTTAATAAATTGCTCTAAAGTTTTGTAAAAAAAAATATTTTTGTCCTGTTGGTCTTTCTGTAAAGCAATTTTGTAACGCATTATGTCTCCCTAGAGCTCTTAGAGCTTTTTTTAACCGCTATGTGTACGTCTCGAACGAAACTGACATTGAAGCATAATTTCATGGTGTATAATGGAAACTCTCCAGCCGCCACATTTTCGCCCCCTTGACCACTAATGCTAGCCTCCCTTCCCTTAAGTTAGCTAACGCGAGAACCTACGGCGCACCAGTCGTTTCAGAGCAATTTTTCTACGCTAGTTGGTTGTTAGTTGCTCTCGAACAAAATTTGCTGAACTTTTGACTTCTAGCCGGATGTTTGTCCTTCAAAACAGCTCAAGAATTTGGGACAGTTTACTACTGAAAGCAAAATGACTACGGAAATGCTGGTTTCCGTTTATCAATTTAAATCTTATTAGTTGTCTATAATGACGTCATGTGAAGCCTATTGGCAAACTTTTTGTACCCTTCCCCGAGCAGCCCCCCCCCCCCCCCCCCCCCACCTGGACTGTTGTCCCCTTCCCCCAATTACCCCCCTCTCCGACTGAAGCTGACCATAATGATAGAAATGGGTCTGGCTTTACTGGGATATGTTTGATTTCTCGCAGTTTTGCTGTTTGAATTGAAATTCGGCAAGCAAGCATGCTGAATACATTTGTCCACTTGTGAGTCCAATTTCGCTGAATATTTGTTATTTGACCGAATACAATGTGTTCATTGGTACAAAATTGTCTTTTTAAATTTTCGGCAGATTGCTCCATGAAAAATGAAGTTGCAAATATCGCAAAAAGTAGGGTTAACTCGGCTTGTTTGGACGTCAATTGGTAACTCGGCGCGGGTCATCTCGCTGTTTAGCAGCGGCTCCCTGTTTGGCCCCTGTTAGCTGATCTTCCGATTTGACTTGGTTTTTTGCTTGCTTGCGCTATTGAGTACGATTTTTGCGGTCTGGGCAGTTATTTGTTCGTATCATTGTTCGCTCTACTGGAACGGCTTCGCCTGTTGGATCTTCTGATTATAGCTGCAAGCTGAGCGGAGCTATATTGCGGTGCTGTTGGTTTGTTTACATTTCAAAGAATTTGAATTGTAATGGGGCGCTGTCTTTTTTTAAAGATCTGTTCACACATTTTCATGATTTTTGTGAATTTGGAAGTAGTGATTTTAGTCACGCCGAAGCAGGAAGTGGAGCGAAAAAGCGAGTGGTTGGCGGCGTGAATTTTTTGCTCTAATTTTAAAGTAGAGTGAGAAAACAGTGTTTGAACAAAACTTCGCTTTATTGCTAGTGGTTTTTTTGTTCACATCTATCTATCATACGGCACGCAAGTCTATTCTTTCGCAGCTATTCCGGCAATCTGCGGGCTGTTTTGACTGGCATGCATCCGGAATTTTTGTTGTGCTGGTTTTTCATAGCTTGCGGGGTTCGATACTCGGCGCTGGGTTGAATCGTTACTGCTGCGTAATCGGCTTGGCCTATGTAATAATCGACCAGTCGATGAGTTGGCGCGTAATGTTGCTTTCGCATTTGGGCTGCATCAGGTCACTGAATAGAAATCGAAATTCTAACTCAAGATACCTTGAGAAAAATAAAGCAAACTTAAGAAACAGCAAAAGTACCAACCTTCGGTTATTTCTTAGGAGTGTTGAATGGAAGTGAAATAAAACTGTTTTTGCTAACTAAGTTAGGACTTTATAAGAGATTTATTCAGCAAAAATTGATCTTGATAAGTTATGACGGCCTGGGCTTTGTCTCACCTGAACAGATTCAGGAGCTCTAATGAAACTTAGATTTTTCAGGCCGAAATAGAACTTCTAAGTAAGGTATCAGCTTGATTAAACCATGGGAAATTGGGATTTTTATCATGTTAAAAACTGGAAATATTTCTTGGACTTAATTATCTCTGTTATTTACCTTGCGGATAATATATACGGCTGAATTTTTGTTATTTACCTTGCGGAAAATATATACGGCTGAATTTTTGTATATTTTCAGAGCTTTTCAAATTTAATTTTGTAAAAGAGGACTCTCCTTTCTGTTGATAAAATAGAGTCGATTACCTAAATTTCTGCGTGCTTTGGTGCAACTTTTAGTGGGTGCATATAGCTAGTGGCACTTTATTTGATTTTCTGTATCCAATATGCTTGAAAATATTTTATACGAAGTGACTATAAACTGCTCTTAATCTAAATTTTCTTGGTTATTTGATTCCCCAATAGGCTTGAACTTAAACTTGCTCTTGGTCTACTGTCAGTCTGTGATATAAAGCAGTGATTTTGCAGCAAGTGTTACTTATTAGTTGCTCTTAAACGAAGTTTGTAGCAATTATATTAGCCCTGTGGTCTTTTATGCAATTTTTCACTTGACCGATTTTTCGTCTGACCCATTTGATTTTTCATCGTCAAAAATGTGATTAAAAGGTAGCGCACAGGTCGTTAAGTTGCCGGCGGCTCTCTTAGAGCCTAAGCAGTCCTTACTAGTCTCTAAAAATGCGATTTTCCAAAACTTTTCATGTTGTGATGGGCGGTTCTCAATGCGAAAGGAAGTGGCGCGAAGCCCTTATTGTCGACATGATGGTATTTTTTAAAGTCAAAATTAATTACAAACTTGGTGATTTTTAGAGCTATAATCGAGTTTTTGTGGTAATGTCATACAGTAGTGAATAAGAAACAAAATTAGAGCTCGTGATATGTTCCTAAACGCCACGCCAAATCTCTGCTCAAAATGTCACTCGCGAAATCAATTGAGTACCTAAAAACTTTTTGAATAATCACTTTCAAAAAGTTTTTTGAAAAAAAATGACATTAACCGTTTCCGTGATAAAAAACATGCAATATCTAAAATTTTATCCTGTCTACCTAACTGTGGTATTGTTTATCCTTGTGACCAAAACTGAAACCTCGGACTGCTGCCGTCATATTCGCTTTTCAATTCAATTTCGGCAGCTTTAACTTGACAGCAGAAATAGCCTTTTGCTTGCCTATCAGATTTCATCAAGAGTTCAAGTAACTCCGAAATGAAATGAGTCCGTTCAAGTACGTGATGACATCCTCTTACTTTTGTTCCACAAAAAGTTTCAAATTGAGATCTGTATTCATCTATATAGATTTATTGTAGCGGCAGGTTCCTGGTGATGATAGCTGTTAGTGGGTAGATCTGTGTAGCATGATGCGGAAAAGTGAATGACAATTAAAGCCCCATTTTCGAAGCTGGTGATGTTTCAGATTGGGTGACCTTGTGCCGCTTCATGGCCATCCTGGGCTGTCTGGCTGGTTTGGTGGGTCTGACTTTTATGCTGTCTCTCTTCTGGGGTTGTGTGGTCAACAAACACAGACAGATGAGGAAAAGGGTTGCCATGGCAACGCTAGTTGCAATCACAACACAGAGTAAGGAGCAGTTAACAAGACATTGAGTTATGGATTAGTTTGTCTTATCTGTCCCCTTGAACAAAAGATTTGGGTTTCATTAGACATTGTGCACAATCGGATCTTTTCCGTTTGTGCCCCGTCCCCGCAGCTTAATGAGTGCATATTATTTGCGCCCCAATATATTACTTTATTAATGCGTATTTTTGCGGTGATGATGGTTTATCCTAGTAAGACGAGGAACTAGCCGTTATAGCCCATAAGACTAATACTAATTACGGCCCATAATACCGGAGGGGGCTCAGATTGCAAATTTGTGAGATTTGAGTTTTTATTTTGACAGTTTTCAGATTATTACGACCTTTTTTTTGAATATTTGGAATGGCAAATTCTGATCTAAAAAGCATCTTTTCTCATTTGCGTCTGTTTCAGTTATATTGGTGTGCCTCACTTTATGCGTGTACTGGAGTAAGAATTCCCACATGACTCCGGGAATTGGACTGTTAGAGGCTGCGGCCTCTGTCGCCCTCAGTTTGGTGGCTATGCTTGGACTGGGAGGCTACCTGCTGCGACTGAACAGATTCTTCGAAGCTCAAGAGAGGAAGAGACTCACTAAAGACCAAGCTGATAATTATGAATAAAACATAAATTACACGTGATCAACAGAATCTATTGAAGGTTTTCAACGTGATGGTACTTATCGTGACTGAACTTGAAACGACTCCTATCTTAGTGACAGCATAATTCGGATCATATAAAATGAAGGAAGCAACCTGCGTTTGAGTGTAGAGCCATTGTCAAATTCTTCTTTTATTATTAATCAGTGAGAAGGAAAAGAACTGGTTTTGATTATCAAAATGTCGATTGCGATTCGTCGACACATAAACATTTGATTGTCGATTAAAGTGTTATTGTACCAGCTTAAATGAGATTAAATTCTGACCACAGCTGCTTCAAGCTGAGCCCACATTGACCTGAGTCAATTCCAGTTCTTGTTGGGGTTGGCTGTAATTTTGTAGTTTGTAACTAACGGCGTCCAATTCGTTGACAAATGATGATTATTATCATGAAATTGAATCAACCTCAATCTTAACTAACTAACTGAAGTGAAGTGAAGTCTCACGTTTGTCATTTGTGCTATTTTGTACTGATTTTGTAATCTTAATCATTATAACGAATCATTTTTCCAGGATGGTCTGGAATTTCTATAAGCAACAATGATGCAACTCTATCTGTGTTCCAAATTCGTGTTTGATGAAGGACACACGTTGTCGTGAACCCCAGATGAAACAAAATTTTTAATTCGAGCTGGTGTTGAATCGTTTATTGTTTGACGAGCTGTCCGATGCCCAAATCATGGTTTCTGCAAATTTCTTCTTACTTGAATTTTCAAACGTTTTGCAGTATTCTATCGTTATATTTCTTTGTCTGTCAACGAAATCGATTTAAAGTTTGTATTGAGTGTAAAATAGTGTTCTAAATTGATTTATTTGTTAGTGTTACTTTATTTGAAGCTAATTTATGGTTTACATTGCCGAGTTCTCCTCGATGAAATTCACAAAGAGGACTGCCAGATAGGGTTTTTTAAGCCAAATTGATCCATTGCGGCATCCATTTTTTAGATCTGTTGGCGCTTAACGATTCGGAAAACGGGATAGTTTTTTCCAGGCAAGGCATTATATGTGCTTCTACGTGCATTTGGCCCGCGCACAATTCTATTAATTGGGTGCTCTTTTTGACAGCCGCTCATTCGAGTTTTCATTTCAACTTATTGGTGCGCTGTATTTTGTAAGATCTGCTCACCGACTTTTTATTGTCAATGAGAACTCAAATTAGAATTACGATTTTGGTCACGCCAGTGGTGTAAACATTAGGTTCGAAATGTGATTTTTTACTACTACCTTTAAAGTGGAGTGAGTTTGGTGTTTTCACAAATTTTCTGTTTCCGAGAGTGAGAATCTTTTCACGTGCGACAAATTGACTTGCTTGAAGACCCCGGACTGGTGTTTTATGACCCTGAAATCATTTGTCATCATAAAATATTAGTAAATTTTTAGATGTTTGTTCTATTTTTTTCTGTTGTAGCACTTAATCCTACTTATGGTAGGTCCCAGGGGGATCGAAGTTTTGAAATTTACTTTTTGTTGTTGATTTTTTTGTCTATCAATTAGTCGTATTACTCATCGGTTGCTAATCAGGCATGATGAACTTTCTTAATGTTTCAAGCTTTTGGCTAGTAGCTTGTATAGCTTTGACACTATTCATCTTAAAGTATTTGAAAATTTTTCAATTTTGACTATTTTGTTGCATTATGTTCTATTGATTCCATTAATAACTTATCTTATTGCTCCTGAGGTGTAAACGAATCTATTTGGTCGCTTGAATTCATACCGGTGGTTTTCATAACCTTTGACACCATTTCATTAAAACAACGGTTCTGCCCGTTTTTGTTGCTTTTCTTGTGGTCTTGTCGCTTAGTCAATAATAAGTTCTTTTTGGCCTTCTGTTGTGAAATATTTTTTTAATTTATCGACTTTAGTTTTTAGCTATCTTTTGATGACTTAAGAACCAGTTGTTTTTGAAATGTAGTAAGTTTTTTTAATCTTGCCTTTATTTGGTGTTCTTTTTGTCCTTTTTTCGCCTAGTGCAATTTATAAAAATGTTTTTGACTCTAAACTTGTATGCAGAGCTTTTGTTATAGATGTTTTTTTACATATTAGTGATTTTGAAAAATTTTCTGATCTTTTGTCAATTTTGTTTGGACCTTTTTAATTGCTCTCAAGCGAAATTTGTAGCAATTATGTTAGTCATATGGTCTTTTTATGCGATTTTTTGCTCAACCGTTTTTTTGTCGGAACCATTTGACTTTTCATTCTCAAAAATGGGTTAAGCGTTGGACACCCCCACTCCACTCACCCCTCCCACTTAATGTTAGAATCCCTAAGCCCCAGCTGGCTATTACCGAAGACGAAACGAGACCAGACAAACAACAAATTCATATAAAAAACGAACAATAATTGCGACCGAAACTCAATGTCTATTTTTAGAAACACTTAACAAAGTCAAAATAGCATCGCATAACACTCTGATTGAACAAATCAGTTTTTTTTCACTGTGAAAGATGGGTTACGTGTCCTTATTATGAATAGGTAGTAAGGAAAAGAGTGCAAAGTTGAAAATTACGTTTTTTATTTTTGAAAAACCATTTCTTTTCAAAGTGATTAAGGCCATTCGCTATCAACGGAAGTCTTAGAAGTTGTTGAGATCTTTTACTATCCAGAAAATGTACTACGACTAATAAGAAATCGGCTTTTCTTAATACGAAATAAAAAGATTCATAAAAATTTGATTAAAGTATGTGTTCAAGCAAGTTTTAAAATCATATGCTACTAACTAAACAGAAACTACAAATGTATATTTGGGCCTGCCAGTTGGACCTGTCTTCATTGTCGTAATGTGACGAGACAGCAGAAATAAACCTCAAATAATGGCATACATACCAAAATCACATTTTTGTAATGCTAATAGAAACAAAGCCAGGAAAACATATTTTAATCATTAAACCGCTTTTTATATTGTATTTAAATTTATTTCATCAAGAAAAAATGGGATCGATCTGGCAGTAATAAAACTAACATAAATTTTGACGAAAATGAGATCAAAAGTGGACAAGTTTTTATCAAATATTCAAAGTCATGAAAACCAACAGCTATGGACTGAAATCATTAAATAGTTTTCATTCATACCTTCATAGGAAGCTATCGACACTGGTCATTGTCCAGAATATCTCATACCAATGTAAAAAGAACGGCAGATTTAGGAGGCAAGCTATACAACTGTTAAATTTTTCTGAAAACAGTATCGAAGCCGTTAAAATCAATATTTTCAATCAGAACATGCTCACTAACGCCAGTGGTAACAAGTGTTAATTAACCAGAAAGAAGACGAGATGACTTTGCTGGGACTAAGTTTTAATATGAAAAAGATAAAAATGGGGCCAAAGCTCAAAAATCCGCTTTTTTTTTTGAAAAATTAAAACGCTGGATAGATTAACAACTGAAAACGCTAGATAAATTAACAACTGAAAACGCTAGATAGATTAACGTATAGCTCCTTAGGACAGCACTCGGACCTCTGTGATGTGTGAGACCAAGTCAACTGACCACAAAATAACAACGAGTAAAGAACTCAAAATTTCAAAAGTACTACTCAAACAGTGTTGAAGCCATAAAAAGCATCAGCTTTTAACTGAATGTATAATATATGTTCCTTGGATCGCATTTGTACGTAAATGGGGTCTGTTTAAGACTGAGCAAGAGGTCGAAGTCTTTCCGGCTTCATAATATTCCGAAATTCAACATCAAAAAAGACAAAACTGCGAAAAGAGCTCTCCTTTCAATTTTGGAATATTTTTAATCCACTATTAGACCACAACCAGCCTTGATTTTGTTTGTCGTCCTATAAAAAATGGTTATTGTTCTAGCAAACTTTTTAATTGGACAAAAAATTTATATCCAGTTTTATAAGAAATAATAACCGATTTATTGAAAAACTGACTAATTTTTAATTATAGAACACTCATCATAAGAAGCAGAATAGAAGCCAGCCCTCTTAAATTAGAAAAGCTTGTGCCTCCAGTTTTGTTTATACTTCCGAAATGTTAGCCAAAAATTTGGATCCAACTTTTCAGCAACACTCATATGTTAAATTTAAAACCAATAACATTATTGGTACCAATTTTGCTTATTTTTTCTACAAAATTGACAAAAATTTTAGCAGAAATACGGAAATTGTGAACAAAAACAACTGAAATCAGTCAATTGTTCACAAAACTCTAAACCTCGATAACTCCGAGGAAAAAATGAAATTCAATAAAATCTTTTAATAAAATTCTGTTTGCTCTGCTGGAGGGCTTTCTAATGATGCCACTCACAACTCTGTACGACGAATGTATCGATCGGCCAAAATCGACTGAACAAAAAAAGCGAAGTTGAGCATATAGTTCCTCCTCCTCCCCCCCCCCCCACCAAGATGACTCGGAACAATGATTTCAATGAGGTTTTAAAAGTATAGCTATAACAATACACTAAGCGTATTGAATAATTGGTGGTTTATTGGTGTTGTAGTTTCTGATTAACTGAGACCTCCGCAAAATTAAATTATGACTAAATGACCACCAGATATGTAACTTGGGAATAAATTGAGGCTGTTCTTCAAAATTATAGGGTTTATTTTATTTGCAATTTCATTCGATTTTTTCTCTCTTTCGTTTATGGGCTGTGAATCAGTTTTAATGCACTGGCTGATACGGCTTGAATCGCTTCCGGAAATCTGACAGGAAATTGTTTGAATGCATTTGAAATTCAGTTGTTTCACCAAAAGTAACAGCACAAAATATGGTTTCAGTAGTCAAATCTAATAAACTATATTTATGTGGAGTCTGAATTGTCAAGTCAAAAAACTTATTGTCTCGATATTATTGGTTTGATCAGTGCATTTTTGAACATGAGATAATTATCTATCAATTGTTTGCCAATTTTTTCGTGCTACCGACTATTTGTCATAAGGTTTTTTCGTCTGACCATTTGACTTTTCGTCACCAAAAAGGTGGTAAACATGTAAAGTCTTTTTAGATCTCTGCTAGTCTCTAAAATTAGAATTCACAAGAGTCATATTGTGCTGAGAACACAAGAGTCATATTGTAAGAGGCAGTTTTTGCGGCTTGGTTTATGTATATAGCATCGGTTGGTTTATATATCATTGGAATCTTTGAACCTCCGAAAGACACCTGGCTGTTAGTTTTAATGCTCAACCTTGATTTCGAAGCTTTACAATTTTTCAGAAATTTTGTTCTTTTTCCAATATGCTGAAGTCATTTCAAAGGTTGTTGTTGAACAACCAAAACACGATCAGATCCTTGGACAGAACAATTGCAATATGGACCAAGTCGCAACTACACAATAGAAACGTTTCTTTACATTCTTGTGCGTGTTCTGGTCTTTCAAACGTTAAAGGCAACATGAGCTTAAATACCAGAAGAAACCGCTTTGTTCAAGTTGGGCCGAACAAATTTGTCAGCTTTAAACCCGAAGTTTCCTCCGGAACTATGATCTCCTCGGATATTGCAGACGATGATTTAGATAGCCACGAGCTTACCCGAAAAACGAGCAAAACTGATATCAAATATCCAGAAATTGTCGCAGAATCGCCATATGAAAATGATTACGAAAATTTATATTACGACGGAGTTCATTTTTCGGAATTGCATATTACGCATTGCAGAGCGAGTTGGAACAACTTAATTGTGAATACATATGATAAAGATATGAATATTGTCTATTATACAACTGCCAAATTGGAGGGGTACAAAAATGCGAAGAAGAAGTCACCTGTTGTGAATCAGCAAGTAGGAAGCACTGTAGCCAGACGCCTTTTAAAATTGGGAATCAAATGCACACGAGTTGTCTTAGAAGGGGTGAGAAAATTAAGATTGTATTCCTCAAGCTTTCCTTTAAATAACACTATTGTTAGCCTCCATCAGCATCTCATTTGTATTTGGGCCAATTTAGGCTATTAACGTTTATTTTTTCAACTATAGCAATAACATTAGTGCGTTCGTTTTACGACTCAAATAACAAGGTACTTAACTTGTTTCTAACAGTAGCTTAGTTTCTAATACATGGCAAATATGTTTCTAACAGTAGCTTAGTTTCTAATACATGGCAAATATGTTTCTAACAGTAGCTTAGTTTCTAATACATGGCAAATATGAACTGCTGGTCAAATTCAAGGTCAAATAATAATTTGAGAAGTTTTGATCCCATAAGCGTCCCTCCCGCTCCAGTCCCCCTTCTCGCACGACTACCCACACCCCACACTAAGAATTTCTGCATTTTCTAAAACTTATTTTCCATAGTTTTATTAGGCAATTCTTTTGTTATTAATAGCCGCACAGTGATAGCTTTTTGTCTATTCGTTCATGCAATTTCAACTGAAGTGCGTGTGTGACGTCATTTTTCGCTCTTAGTGGAGTGAATTATTGTTCATCGGCGTGATTAAATTTTTGGTCACGCTTCACTTAACTCACTCTCAAAAATGACTTCCTCACTTTGAAATTGACTTTTATTTACTTTAATTCAAAGAGATAAGGTCAAATGGGTGTGTGTCTCTCTAAATGAAGGTTATTTGAGAGCAGCTAATAGAGGCAGCAAAAAGTTATACAGATTTTTGTCAAAATATAACATATCAGCCTTCAATGAAAAGACGAATTTTTTTAGTCTGTCTTACTGTTTTTTCGAGACTGCAGATCTACGAACCTAATGCGGCTATTTTCCGCAATCTGCCAGCTATGTTATTTTCTTTGATATTTCTGATTTCGGTAAGCTTAGTTAAGAGTTTACTTTGCACGACTCTTCGATTCGTTTTGGGCACATTCCCGTGTTGTTTTTTGTGATTTTTGGCTTTGACAATTTTTCGTTAGACGCTTTTAACTTGTTCTGAAAAACGGAGATAAACAGGTACAGCCCTGAATTTTACGTGGATAAGCAGATCTCGTAGAGCCCTACGCCTTATTAGTCGCAAAATAGGCAATTTGGAACCCCCACTGTCAACTACTTGTCTTCTGATTCAGACTTTTACATTTTTTGAAATTCAATTTAGATGTCCACATGTTATGTATAAAATTTGTGGAGCTATTTGAGTGTCTGCATTTATATAAGCAGATTTTTTTGTTTGAAGTCTTCAAAGCTTGTTTTTGTATCAAAATATTTTTGGATTCATTAATTGTCTCTGAGTGAGGATTTATTCGAAATAGTTAGAAAACTACGGATTGACCTAAGTTTGAAAAATTGTGATCGATTAATATAAATTTCACTGTCAGTGTGACCTAAACTCTAACGTTTAAAAACAGTTTTTATGCTGGATCTACAATCTGAACCGCAATACGGTTGACCTCAAACGGTTCTGTCGAGACGCTTTTTTACGGCTGGAAAGGTTATTTTGAGATTTTTTATTGATTTTCTTTCATTAATTGAGTTTAAGGATCGACTGAAGAGAGCAGTAGTTTTGTGCATACCGCCTTTTCAAAGAAAACACGCAGGCGTTTGATAATTTGTGTGGAGCAGGCAAAAGCTTTTGTTCATGTGTTTTTTTAAATCAGATTGTCATAGTAATTTACAGGTCAAAATAGTTTAATAACTAACTCGTACAAATAGCAGTGCGTTTGGGAACCTTTTAATACATTTGAAATATGTCAGGCTTTTATAGATATAATACCGTTTTGCAGTTGCCTATGTAATTGTTCCGACATTTTTCAAAATGGGGGGCTATATATGCGAGGCTCGCTTTTTTCTTCAGTCAAATTTTCACTTTTTGTTTACACATCTTAGAGAAAAACACCGTTTTGTAGCCCTCAGGATTTGCAGACAAACGGAGAAATTTACAGTAAAATTAGTTAGGTTAAAGGGAGTTTTGATTGTCAAGAGTAATTCTTTACTGTTTCAAGCCTAAAAATTTGATCTAAAGAATTTAAGTATTTGACCGAAATTTTCGAGCTTTTTTGCTCAGTTGTATAGGATGTTTTCTCTTTTATACTGTCAATTGTTTCCAAAAATTGAATTTGAACGTTTGAATTTTGTGTTGCTAAATATTTTATTCATTTGCCATATAATTTAGCCTTACCTATTATTTTAACAATATCATTACGATTTTTTATGACATATATTTTAATCAGGTTTATACTCAGGAAGTACTAATTCTTGGTATTTGAATGTGTGTTGTCATCTTAGGTTGGACCAGGACGTGAAGCTGTGGTGCGTGGATTGTTCCTGGCAGGCATGAACATCGCATCTCTCACTGATCACACTCACATCGGCAACTACTACACCATGTTGAGGCCAAGGAAACAGAGAAGAGTCTGAATAGAACTCTATGCCCAGAATTTTGAAAGACTATTTAGAAACTGTACAAAATGAGATTGTGATTGATAACTTTTATTTTTTTTATTGAAAATCTTTTAATTAAAGGAACTAGAGATTGAGGAAACTTAGCTAACTGTGAACTAGCAAACTGCTCTACAGCGCAGTGTCAGCAAGTGAACTAAGGAGGTATTGAACAATTTGCAATCTGATGTCTCAAGAAACGGACAACTCAAAGACAGAAAATATTTGTGATCAACTTTTAATTCACGATTGATGTCAGTTATCCGGCTTTTGTTGTTGAAGTGGTCAAAAATTTGAAACATAGGATATTTTGATAATTATTGGAGACATTGTTTCTTCGAATCCTAAAATTGATATTCATTTGCTCTCATCTAAATGACTGCTAAATGCCTAATTGTTTTCGCGGCACGAACGTGGGTAATGGTATCCAATTTGAAAATTCGAGATAGACTTTCTTGAAATATATGGTTATTTGCTCTCAAACAAAGTTTGTAGCAATTATATTAGTCCTGTGGTCTTTTTAATGCGATTTTTTACTTGACAAATTGTTTGTCGGACACTTGACTTTCGGGCCTCAAAAACGGGATGAGCAGCAAATATAGCATCGTTTGGCTTCGACAAACATATTTTTTAAATGGTCGATTTGATTGTCTTTGCTTCGAATGTTTCTTCTAATGTGTTGGTTGAAGTTTGACAAGTTCATCAATGACCTAGATATCATTTGCACAGGTTTTAGCTTGCTTGAATTAACCTCTTGAAAGTGGTTTACAGTTATAATTGTTTTTTTTTGTGATTAGAAAGGAACTACATTCGGAGTGTTTTTCTGCTCCCTTTGTGCCGAACGATGATGTTTTTTCGTTGAAAGATGCGAGTGACGTTCATATACCTTTCAAAGATTTTTCGCTGAACAAATTAAGGGATTGGTATTGGCATTCTTGGCTCTCTTCTGAAAAAAAATCAGCCTAAAAAGAACCTAAAAATTGCCGGCAGCAAGTAATTGTGAGAGGTTTTCCAGTTAATCAAAAATTTAAAAAAATTGTGGGATTTTTCTAATTTTAGAATCTTAAATTGTTTAAGTCCTGTTTTTGAAGTGATCCGAAAACCAGCTTACTTCAAAAGAGTCTTGACAGTTATTATGGCCGTGTATTGATTTCTTGGAAATACTATTTTTCTGGAAATTCACGAATCAAGACAAATAAGCTATAAAGTTTTAAAATCACTGTACATCAGGCTGAATTGGGGGTAATTTTGTACTCCTAAGCTGGTGAATGTCAATTTTAACTACTATAGTGTTTGTTAAACGTGCCAGTGTTTGAACAAAAATTTAAACCAAGAAAACATTTACTACCGTGAGATTTCTTTTGAATTTATATTTTGAGGTAAATTGAAGAGCAGAATTCTCAACTACTGGAAGACTTACTCTGGCCAGAATACTTAGTTTCATTGGAAAGATAATATGTTCATGGGGAACTTGCACTTGCAACGGATTGTGCATTGAAGCAATTGCTGAAGGATCACGAATTGTCACAGACATTCAATCAATACTGAACTGAGACGCGTTTTTAATGAGAGTTTAGTTAAACTTACTGTGTCAAAAGGTTGTTCCATTAATCCGCATATGCCATCATGCAGTCCATATGCTTTTAAATTTAACAGCCGTTTCAATTCTCGTTACAACTTCTCTTGCGGATCAGCTGGCTTCGAGACGTTTTTTTTCAGAGAGTCAAAAGTTTTCGACAAATTCTACGTGAGAACAATCAAATGTTCAATAAGTTATTATTGAAACTATTCCAGTTTATCAAATTACACTGGATACTAATTGTTAGGTTTTTAACTTAAATACTCTGCCGTTCCCTAAGAAGTGTACGCAATGATTATAGAACCTTCAAATCAAAATTTTGAAATTTTATAGCAATTTTTGTTCATTTGTTTTACTTGCCGAATAACACTTTCTTGAAGGTTTTGCCTCGTCTGGATTCCGCCCGCAGCACTAATCAATTCGTATAATAAATATCAAAATTCAAAATAAAACTAGCACTCAATAAATTTACGACGTAAAACGTCAATGATCGACCACAAAATTTCACTAACAAATTTTTGGCAAAACATTATTTAGGCCATTGCTCTAAGTCTTGGACGTAGTCTTGGGTCAGAATAAGGTGTAGCAAGAATCACTTGCGTAGGGGAGCAGTGCCGTGAAAGGATGGCTACAACGTTTAATTTTTTGGTTGAATTTTGTATTTTTTACTTTGTAAAACCATAGAGTACTAACTTACTTTTCATGCTTAGTATACAAACAAAAATAGGTCACCAAATTTTTACTGAATTCCAATTTTAACTGTTGGTTGTTGTCTTAGTCGAATTTTGCTGGCCTCATTGTCTCGGTCTTGAGTTATAGCTGAATTAAATTTCTCTCAGACTTCCCTGGTCAATAATGGCTCTCAAACGAAATTTGTTTAATTGCTCTAAAACAAAGTTTGTTTAATTTCTCTCAAACAAAGTTTGTGGTTATCATACTAGTCCTGTGGTCTTTTTATGCGATTTTTTGCTTGACCGATTTTTGGTCAGACCCATTGACTCTTGTCCTCGAAAACGGGTTTCAAAGTATGCGATTCACGGAAACTGTTTGAAGAAGTATACCAATGGTGTGAAGGGCGGTTGTTAGAGTTTTACCTCCCATACATCCCTCCACTTCACCCCCCCCCCCCACCCCTGCTTCTGCACATCGTGTAAGCCGCAAGGACGTGTCCCCGTGCAGTCGAAGACCGCCTACCGCGTTGCTCCCCCATCAATCCCCCGCTGCGCTAACCTCACGCCCTTTCAATTAATCTAAAACTAGCTTCACTAATCCACAGTTAGCTACTGACAAAGCCAACCGCACGCCGGTCGTTTGAGAGGAATTCGCCCGACGTTAGTCGGTTATGTCTGCTAATTATTGCTAGTTATTTCAAAACCCGAATATCAAATTTGTCCTTCGCAATCAAACAATCATTTAGTAAGTTTTATTATGTCTGTCTTTTTTTGATTAACAGAACTGGAAACCGTTTTCCAATGAGAGAAATGAGTAAAAGAGCTGCAATCGTTTATTAGGTGGGGGGCGCAATATCTAGATATACAAAATCTCGAAATAATTTTAGCCGATTATAGTATATAAAAATATTAACTTTTTGTTTCGTTTTGTGTTTGCTTCATTGGTTCATTGACGTTCTTCTGGGCAACGCTAATGCCGCCAATAAACTCACTGTAATAAACGAAATAGATGTAGTTGTGACGTAATGCTCAGATTTCTTAGCCAACACCTGGATCAGATAAGGAGTAACTGCCAACGGTATATACATCAGAAAAGTTAGAAAACCATAAATTGCGCTTCTAACGTTTGTTGGTACGATGTCCGCTATAAATATGATGAAATACAACTCAACGATAGCACTAATTGCGTCTATACACGCATAAAGTACAAGAGATACCCATATTTTCGGGCACAGGAAAAGGCCGCTGGCAAGAGCAATTGATATCGGGAGGCATATTAAAGACGACTTTTTCAAATTCATCGTAAATTTATTGGCTAGATACATAGAGACTACCTTAACCAAGAATGCGAATGTCATATAGCCTGAAAGAAGAATATAATCAGAAGTCGACAGCAAGTACGTTCTTCTGTTCGTACCTTCACAGTAATTGGAATCCGTTTGGCCACTGAGAAAAACTAACTCAGTCGCGATGTACGTTAAGTCATAGGTAGTGTAAATAACAGAGCAACCAATCAAAACCACGCAAATTAAACTTCGCAGAATGAACCAATCATGAATAATCATGATTATACTTTGCCAGAAAGTCGTCGGTTCCGCCGTTTCACTCGGTGACTCTTCGTTGTTGAACTCATGAACGAACTGTTGGTCCGCTGTTGATACTATTTTGTTTACAACTTTAATTGCATTTTCGGTTTTGCCTTTCGACAGTGAATACACTGGCGATTCGTCCATAGATAGCGAAGCCAGCATAACGAACAATATAGACGGAGTTGATAATACTAAAACGTAGTATCGCCACATTCCCTCCGGAGAGCTGGTTTCAAACATTGCCAAACCAGTTAAGAATGGGACTACTTTTCCAGTTGCCTCACCACAGTACACAGCCATTAGGATCCCAACCCAGGTGTATTTCGAGGGAAGTACTTCGCATAGGTGGATGTCCAGGGTGTCCACTGCACCTGAAAGAGAAAACTTTGTTCATAACTCAATATGGTGAGTTGATTTTAGGGGCAAAATTTGCCTTTCCGTTGGGTCTTGTTTGCTTTCCCATGAGCTAAGTTTCCATATTCTCAATAGTTTATATAGGACCAGAAGAGGTGGATCATCTTATCTTTTATAATTATTGCATTGATTAAGGGCCCTAATAAATGGTTTCAACATTTTCTGTTCATCACTAAGAGCACGAGCAGTTATTAATGAGTTTACCAATTGAATTAAGCCATCTGTCACTGAAGATTTTTCTTTGGGTTCGTTTTTTCATTGGGATCGTGATGGCAGCTGACGCGAGGGAGTAAATTGTCAGCCAAAATCATTTTGTTGACTTTTGGTTCAGTGTTTCCGGTCTTGTTTTTGTAGTCTTTGAAAAAAGTTCAAAGAACCAGGCAATTTTGTCTACTCTCGAAAAACGGGGAAAAAATGTAACAATGTCACCAATAAAAGTTTTGTATTCGTACGTCTACTTTTATATAATTATATCAGAGCAGAATCGGTTTGGTATGTAGATGGTTACCGGAATATGATATGCCTATTTATTGGATCTCTCTAACTTGTTTGCCAGAATTTAATCTCCTTTTTATTGTCTGTTATATAAGGAAGGCTATACAAGGAATGCAATTCAAAGATTTGCGTTAACGATCTACAACCTTGGCCCGAGAATAAAGTGGGATCTCGAACAAAACATGCTACATGAGCCACATGTTTAAGTGAGGTTTGTAACATTCGGGCCCCTCCTCCTGGAAGATTTAGTTGGAGAAAGCGCAAGCAGCGACACGACGCATAGGACTTTTCTTCTCTGAACGTGTTATTTCATGTTTCAAAGTTTTATTTAGATATTTCCCGTTCGGTTTTGGTCCAACTCGGTTTTGGCCCAATCTTTCCAACTCAATCGTGAGTTCTCGGCTATAGTAGTGCCAAATGTCAGATTAAACACGGCGTTTCAGACCAACTACGGTCGATTTGCATGATGAAGTTATGTTGATTCTAAGCGGTATAAGTTATCGCGGAATATATTACTGCCACAATAAATAATAATTTCTTAAAAGGCTGAAAGTACAATCGAGGTACACACCCAACAAAATTTTCAACCATTGGAAAGAGAGCCATTCATACATATAGCTGTTCTAGTGGTGTCTCTTGCTCAAACACTTGTTGAGTCTAATTCCAGTGATTATTACTCAAAATAGAATTATGAGTTATGGCTGCATCACCGTAGAAACAAATCCTGACAATTTTTGTTTTGGTTTTAAGCTCTACAAGAATAAAGTTAGGAGTTGTTTATTATGACATGTATACAAATCCTGAAAATCGTGCAGCAACTGTTTCAGTCCCTCCTTTTTCCACCTTGTTGATATCGAAATGTCTATGTTCAACTAAGACACTTGTTGAAAAATAATTGTTGCCAGTTCTCAATTTTGGTTTTAATTGGTGTAAATTTTTCGCTAATTCTCAATTTCTTCGGTCTACTAGTGCTGTTTAGCAACTTTCAGAGACTTTGTTGCTTTTCAACCTTAATAAGAAGTCTTTTGTTTACACTGCCATAAACTACATATTGATAAATTGATTGAATGTATTTTTTAGAAACCTGATATATATCTGACTGCTGTGTATTTAAGAACATGATTTATTATAGATGCTGCCTTCGAAGCATGTTTTAATGTTTATTCTACATGAAAGCAAATCTCAGTTCACTGCCAAATTTCAACTCAAGTCATCTGCTCTCGCAATTTTCTCAGTTAAAGATTTCATTCCTTTTTCTGTGTTTTTAATTGAGAAATCAATTAAAACAGTTTTGTTGCTATTTTGTGTTAGTCTGTTTTTAATAAAACAAGATTTTTGCAAATTCACATATTTATTTTTGTTTATTTTTCAATGTGCAGCAAGTCATTGGTTAATTATTCTTTCAATTACTGTCGAAAAAGCATCAATAGTTACATCGAAAATTTTTTTTGATTGAGCAATTTAAGTTTGATCTAGTTCGGTATTGGTTGTTGGCTTTCCTGCACTTAATCTGCTTTTAAAACTTTTCCTCCTTGATTTCAATTGGATTTCTTTTATATTCTATTAACGCTAATAATTTTAATATTATTAATAATAATTATATTATTAATGCCCGGCAAAAGTTCCAAAACTTCTTTTCATTACCATCTATCGGGTTTTTTGAAGATCTTTTCTCTTCTGCTGTAACCAGAGTTCCCACCACTGTTAAAATCTTGTTCGGTAAATATTCACTAATTTCTAGATTTGAACTTGCATTTTTAATATAGAAAGTTCAATTAGACGTCGCTTTGTTAAGTGTATTTTCATTGAAAGAAAGTCAAAACATCATTGTAAAGGAGTCATTGTTTACTATCTTCCTTGTTAGTCAATTTTCTTTAATTTTCCTTAATTTTTGTCTTTAATTTCTCGGCATACAGGAGGTTTGGATTGATGCTTTATGTTAAGCAGAGCCAAGTACTGCTCCACAAGGTCCGAAAAAGTGCTCATCGAGGTGTTTAGTGTCCACTTTAGATCAGTGACAAAAATTCTCCTTACTCTTCTAAGGTGAATTTTTCTGACTCTCGAAAGGGAATTTTTGGGTTAACATCTTTTGTCCAGAAAACTTTTTATGAATACGCTTAGTTCTGCAAAAAAAGTGCCACACCTACCTCTCTGTCCTGTTAGAGCAAGAAATTGAAACCTACAAGCTTCTTTAAGCCCGGTTCAACATCTTGATTCAGGCAACTCTCAATGCAAGCATTCTCGGTTTGTGGTTTTGTTTCGACAATTGGTGAAAAGATGAAATTTTCTTTCAGTGAGAGAATGTTCTTTAGTAATAGGTGAATTTGATGAGGGCGCTCTCTGAAACTCTAATAATCTTGTTAAAACAATTTTTCGTTGTAAAGATAGTTTATTTTAGCCTACCAATTTTTTAAGTTTTGTCTCAATTGTTAAAAATCCCCTTAAATTAACATGAATTAGGGCTGATTGTGTCAAGTTTTTTGTCGGTTTGTTGCGTGCCAAAAATTCACTGAAAATTGTAAGACTTACTCTCACTCTTATTTTATATCCCATTAAGTGAATGCGAGTAACATAAAATGCGTTCAGAGGAACTGCAGAAAATTGACGGACCTTGAACGCATCCTCATTCGTTTTAGTGCAGCATATCCAATGCCACTTTTTACTTCAACTACCTTTCCGAGGCTTTATTTCATAGCCTTGAACAAAATACAAAAACTATTCGGATTACTTTTGAGGCGGAAGCCAAAACAATTCGGAGAACATTGTGAAATTGTTTATTACCTGCATACTTCGTTTTCCTCTAAAAGTTAGAAGTAAACTTAAATATAGCCATAATTGTTCTGCGAGAATCTGCAGAAATTCGGAAAATCTTTAAAGCTTAATGAAAGGAACGTGTTTTCTCAGATTAATATAAACTTTTTTCCTAGTTCAGTAAGTCTTGTTTCTTTTAAATATATAATTTTGGGAATAGGCAAACCGAACGCTACAATAAATTTTAACACCAAAATTTTTCCACGTGTTTTTTGTTTGCTCAATATTAGACAAAGACAAAAAAATTAATTGAGTTAGTTATTGTGATTATTGGGAGTTTTATGACGCTTGAGTTCGATCGCAAAGTTCAACCGAACTTTTCAGGTCATTTTTGTTGAGAAACTGTTTTTTTTATTAGGCCAACGACTCGCATATGGTCGACTAAAAGGTTCCTTTCTCTGATTCCTGTCAGGATTTTTTCATAGTATTACTGGGTTTAGTGGCTCCCAGTGGGTTGATTTTTATGAGATTTTCGAAACTGAGCTTCATTAACATTCTTGGCTGGTAAGTATATTTCCATTGTCTTGATTGAGACTTAAATGTTTTAAGCTTTTGACTGATACTACGCAGTTGCTTGGCGAAAATTGACTTCCATTGATTGTAACAGTTTTTTAATTGAAATTGTTTTCTCGCTCAATGAGCATTTTTTGAAATTCCATCGAGAGACATAAACTTGGTATTCGTGCCGAAAAGGACAAATTTATCAATGACTGGTGGCTTTAAAACTTAGGGCAACTTAGGGCACGCTATGAGAATCAGGCCTGCTAAGATAATCTTTCAGCCTTGACTCAATAAAATTTTCAGCACTATACTGGCTATTTTAAACACCATTTGGCTAGATTACAATACTGGGGCCCTTTTATCGCATGGCGTTGATTTGAAAGTCCAGTTGTTGTACCCCAGAATCACCCTCACTAATTGTATTCTGATCCATTTTGTTTGAAGACATGAAAAATGAACGGATGAAACAGAATATTTTTTTGGGGAAGTTTGAATCAATAGTTTAACTTGGTCAAAGATCACCATCAATGTTTAAAAACAAAACTTCTGTCTTTTCTGTTAAAGTTGCGTTTTAAAAGGCGTTTTAAGAAAACTTTCAATAATTTTTATTCTGACAAAAAACAGCCTTAATCTCAAACCACAAATAAATAATGGTGATTGATGGGGGCCATTAGATGGCCGATGATGCGCTCGCTAACTATAGTAAGAGATAAGACAAAAACAAAATCAAAATATAATAAAAGGCATCAATTACGACCAAAACTCATCATCAGTCTATCTTTTTACAAAAAGTAAGAAAGTAAAAAGAACAAATACAGGAAAAAACTAATATGTCATGTAAATTTAACTGTAAAACGGTGTCGAAGCCTGTAAATTCATAATCTATTCACTAAAGACAATAGATTTTGCAACCTCTTTCAACGTCATTAAATTGAGTTATGACTTGTCATTCTTGTCATTGATGTATCTTATATATGATAATGTTAGAAAACAGCATTAAAGGTTCTCGAAATTTTCCCAATACCCTTAAAAGGTTAAAAAACTTTTATCATAGCCAAACAATCAAACTTTTAAGCACAAACATCAAATAACCGTAAATTATATTTCAAAAGAGAGAGGATGAAACCACCTTTTTTGCCGAGACTAAGCATAAAGGTGTCGGAAAAAAAAGATACAATGTGGCAAAGCTAACAAAAATAATTTTTCGAAAATCAATTTTTTTTAAAAGTCGACAAACAAAAAACTTTTTTTTTGAAAAAATAAATTAAATTTTACATTAAGTTATAACTGCTTAGGAAGTGAATTGGGCCTGCAGTCAATGAGGCTATGTTAAATGACTGCAAAAAAAACATTTAGAGGCAGAAATCAAATTTTTACGGACAATTTTACGCTAACACAGTGTTTAAAAGAACCAAAAAACAAGCATTTTTATTGAATTTATCACTATTGTTCGTTTAGTTTGATGCGCATGTTTGATATTTTTAAAATGCAAAAATATTCTCTGAAAATTAAAACGCTCCACTACAATCCCAAAAGTTTTTGAATTTCAAAATTTCACAATTGTACCAAAACCATTCTTGTTATTCATGCCCCTCCGTTGATGCAAGCAACTGTTCCAAATCCCCGCGAGCGAAATAGTTATTTTGACATATATGTCATTATATCAATTGTAACTGTTGAATTTCGGATAGTTATCGGGTTATTTTAGCGATAAACCATTAGGTATCAACGGAAAAAGTTTGTTTTTCTAAAAAAATTCTAGATAGCGAATCACGCCGTTGAATATTTAGGCTCAGTAAAAAAACTACAAATTGACAAAAAATGCTGGAAAAGTTTGAGAATACTTAAAAAAATTGAAAAAATTTTAAGTTGGTGCCACAAAAAACGTTTAGAAAACAACACTTAGGCTTTGGGCAATATCTGAACCAAATATTAGCAGACGAACAAAACTCATTTGAAATTACTGGAGGACATTTTATATTTGGAACAAAAGCTACTTTCGTGTGGCGAATTCAAATTGGAACGGGATTCAAGACCCATTGTCGAGCGAATCAATAAATAAATATTCACCAAGTATTTGCGATCCACAAGTGTCATTCAAAAAAGTAAGTTTACTGTAGATCTAAAAACAGTGTGTTATGTGTGTTTCAAAAAATACTATATGAAAAAAATTGTCAATTGTTGGTTATCATAACTAAAACAATTTAATTATTAGTTGTCACAGCTGGTGGTAATTATTACTATGAACGATGGAACTTACGCCACGATTCTCACGTTTTAATTCTGATTTTCAGCATCCTAATCTTGTCCTATTTCGTACTCGTAATTGGATTTATTATAATAAGCGTCAGCAAGATGTCGGAGTCTGGGGCAATAAATCGGTTGGCGAAAAGGTTCTGCATTCGATTGTTCGATTTGAATGGTTTCAACGTTAGTTGAGTTGCTGTTGGTGGGGGTACAGTTGATGAACTGTGTTGTTCAAATCGCTCATCAGTTTTTTTGGCTCTTTTCTTGTTAAACGAATTGCAAACTTTTTTGAGGCCTTTTTTGAAGCCATACTGTTTTGGTGCGTAATGACGTCTCTTAGAATTTTGAGCGGATGTTAGAATGTTGTTTTTGTGGAAGGTAATGTTTTCTCATTTTCAGTTATAAAGTTTGTTTGAAGTGGGTTATTCGGTTTTCTGGAAGTAAGATCTCGCTGTGCGTTGGAAGTCGTCTATAAAGCAATGCAAACATTTCCTGTTTTTTCAGTCAAATTTTGTTGTCTGAAAACCACTTTCTTTTTATCTTTAATATGACTTGCAAAATTTCTATTTTTATACAGAAGTGGTCTTCTCCAGGCGTTTGATCAATTCGTAGAAGAGCCAAAGTTTGCAAGATTGCTATTGCAGACCCGCAAATCTGGTTTAACAGGTTCGCATTGATCATCGTTGCAGTGAAAAAATTTTTCAGACCGTTGACCCCAGAGCAAGTATTTCGTACAGGCAATCAAACTTTAATGATTATTGAAACAATTTTTGGCTGCCAAGTTGACTTTCAAGAAAGTGTCTGCTTCTCGAATTGTGGTTAGAAAGTTTGGGTGAATGGTTAATCAAGAATTACCGTCGTCATAATCGCGGTGTCTTCGTTCTGCATCGATTTTTTCCTGGCGCCGAGCAGTTTTGCTCTTGTCGTCACCTTGCACCAAACTGATCCACCCATCATCGCCGAGGTTGTCAGCAGCTGGAAATTTTTCTTGATCTTAAAAAATGGTTTAAAATCCTTTAATATGTCAAATTTGAAGTTTTTGGTAATATACTCTTTGGGAGGTCATCCGAACATTTGTTAACACTTTCTCAGTTGATAAATTATTAGTTCAATTGCCGTCTTTGTGTTGATAGCTTTAAATTTTGTAGTTTCTTTGGTGGACGAAAGGTTGTTGATTGTTGAATCGTGGGCTTTCGCTGGCTTTGAGACATCCCTCCGTAGTACATTTTTGTTACCATTTTTAACTACATTTCTGTCCGCTGGATTTGCTTCTTGATTCCTGATGCTACTAGACTATTGTTTTTCGTCAATCATTTGTGTTGGTGCTTTCGAATATGTTCGAAGATCCTTTAATCTTGCGTTGCAAATGCAGAATTATTTGTCCGTAGTTACATTGTGCTAAGCAAAGTTTTTGTTTACAATAGTGCTTTCGATTCTCAATTCCACCATGACAACTGCTTTTAATTAACCCAATACTGCTTTTTCATTTAAAGGTTCAACTGTTTGAAAGTCACAAGAAATTGTATCAACGCAGTTTTCATCTCATGATTTGTCCTGGGTACTCGGATCGTATTGTGGAGTATAAATCGTAGTGATTTTCAATAAATTGAGTAGTAGTGAACCAGTGCCTGGTTTGTAACGGGGGACCTGTCCCCCCCCCCCCCCCCCCCCCGTTACAAAACAGGCATGGCCTTTTTTAGGTATCCTTTTCGAAAACTTGTAAAATTTTTCGAAAATTTTGTTTCTGGTGGTTGGCAAAGACTTGTAATTTTTTTGAGAATTTGGTGTTGTGAGAGTGGTGGAACTTGTAAAATTTTTGGAAAAAATTTTGGTGCGGTGAATGAGTGAAACTTGTAAAATTTTCCGAAAATCTTTTCGAAATTTTTTTTTGTGGTTGGCAATGACTTGTAATTTTTTTGTGAAATTGGTGTTGTGAGAGTGTTGGAACTTGTAAAATTTTTGGAAAAAAGTTGGTGTGGTGAATGAGTGAAACTTGTAAAATTTTTTTAAAATTTGGCCATTTTTTTTAAATTCTGAATCCTTTTTCTAGTCTAATGAGACTAATGAAGGACTGAAAATCGAAAGTGACTAACCTGATGGAATACTGAGGTAAGGGAGAGAAGTTTCAAGTAGAGCTTCGAACTGAAAGTAGCGCATGAGAATGAATAGGGGACAAAATATCGTGAAAATTGACTGAAAAATTGAAGAAATTGGGGTTTAGAATTTGTCTGAAAATTGGCTAAAAATTGATTTTTTGACTTCATTACTGTGTCCGGAAATGCTTGATATGAAGGCCAATTGAATTTTGTTAAAATTACGGGTTGAAAATAGTTTGAATGGAGCGCTTAAAGTGTTTTTTTTAAGTCATTTTGCGCCAAAACACACGAAATTTTGAAAAAAAGTGCAAAAATTGCTGTTTTTTAGTGGAAAAATTTAAAAAAATTGTTTTTCGCCTTCAATAAACATTTGTATACATTTTAAAAAATGTAAAAATATGATAGGAGAAATACCGTTAAGGAATCAGGTTTAAATTAAATTTTTTTCAGTGATAACTTGTATCTTAAATTTTTTTATTTTTTGATGAAAAAGGCCAAAAATGTGCAAAAATTGGTAGTTTTTGAGGTAAGATTGCCAAATAAAATGTTCTATGATATTTATAAGGGAGTGGGCAACAAAGTTTTATAAGGTGAAAGTTTGCTCGAACAGTTAATAATAAGTAATTGGGTGTTGTTTGCATGTTACTTTTTGTTATTTTTTTTTCGGCGTTATTTGACAAAGTGAAAAAATTGATATTTCTTGGGCAAAGAATGTAGAATAAAGTGTTGTTTCTTAGTTGAAACGCAACCTATGATGAATTTTATTTTTTTAACAGCTTGTGGAAACAAATAGTGGTTAACTGGGTGCTGAATATATGTTTTGTTTGTTGCTTTGTGTTTTTAGTTAAAACTGATAGTAATTTGCAGACCAAATGTTCTAAGAGAACAGTCGGCTGAAATAGCTGACGTCTAATTGGACAGTGTTCAGTGTACAAGGTCATTTTAATTGTGCTGAAATTATGGATAAAAAAGTGTAAGAGATTTAGAACAAAAAGTTTAAGAGATTGGACATGATTTTGACAATTTTGCCGGCGAGTAACCCATTTATGTTTCTATGAAAACTTCTTTGATGTGTTCATGTATGACTTCATTTACATGATAGACAAAACTTGGGTGTAGCAACCATAAAACTAGGCTGAGTTTGAGTTTAAGTTCTATTTTTAGCATATCTGTGCAATCGACCCTGTTAAGCCAAAGTGAAGAAAAGTGCTTTTAAATAGTTTTATTGGTATTGCATTTTCTTTACGATTCAATTCAAAACAAGCCGCATTTCATAAATTCTTCTTACAGCGTGTTGATAGCATTTAGAGTGTATTTCTTGTCCACAACGGAAACAAAGTTATGACAGAAAAATTTTCCTTTCAAGATAATAGTGACTTTAGCCACGAAATTTCGTGCTCTAGCAAACGAATTGTTGTTGCTTCAGTGAAAACATACGAAACAACGGGAACATATATTACTCGACGACTCTTAAAAAAAGACTCAGAGGAATTTCGTTTTAACCAAAGAATAACTCTCTCAGCCTCTGAGTTTGATCTTCTCGGCCAGAAAATAAAGCCGATTCAAGATCTATCGTCTGGAGGAACTGCAAAGAAAAATAAACGAAGGCAACGATCTGGTTGTGAAAGTGATCCCGAAGAAAGACCTCAGTACGAAGGTGGAAGAGCAACAAAATCACGACACAAAATTACAATTAAAGCAAGTGAAAGTGACAAAGAAAATTAATAACCAAAATTGTTGAGGCAATGGTTGAGTGCACACCGGAATATTTTCGTCAGTTTGCCAAACAATATCGTTACTTTATATGTCAAATTCAGCCTATATTTGACCACACAGTAACGAAGAAATTTGCCTACAGCTTGCATATGAATGACGATTTCTGTAAAGTACCTGGATTTCATTATCATGTTATTGCCTCCAACGATCAACTTCTGATTCTTTCAGTCTACAGCCTCCAAACCGTTTAGTATACCTTGTCTCTTCACCTGTTTCAAATTGCCTATTAAAAACAATTTATAAGAGACGATTTTTCGTGCAGAAATAATCAACAAAATTGACGAAGCGGTGAACTACAACGAGCAACACCAATTGAACTTTGCAAACTCTTAAGAGAAAACTACCTAACGTTGATTGTGTTTTTACTAATAGTGTTCAAACTCAAACTGACTTTTTGCCTACTTGTACGATTGATAGATTCTATAGTATTTAAAATGGTAGTTTGTACGGTGAGTTTTCCAAAACACTTGATATATTAAATAGTGGCTATGGTTGTTTGCATGTTGACAATAGTTTGATTTTGATAAATTTTAATATAGAATCGAAAACTTCTAATTAATAATTGTGTTCTTTGTGGTCTTTGAAGAAATATTTGAGCTAAAAAAAATGAATTACAATTGTTAGAGCATATGATTAGCAAAACGTAGCAAATTATTATCCTTCATATTCAACATCAAAGGATACTTGTAACCAAACACCACATGTGCAATATAAATGCAAAAAAGTCCACAGAGTTTTGGGTTTTGATTTTGAACTGGCTTAAGTTTGAGTACTTGAGTTACTTCATTGTAAAACTGTACCAGACGGGAATACAATGTTTGGTAGTTTTGTATCGGGATTCCAAGCGGGTCAGCCAAATAAACTTTGTTTCCGTGAAACAAAATAACCATCCAATGACTTCCTTCATATTGCGCTGGCGAAGCATGAACTACAATAAATCCTTTTCTTGTTAGCTTTGGAAAATTGTCTGCTGCAAAAACTCCATAAAAATAATATTTCAAATGATTACATTTTCCCATCAAATAGCGTATTTCACCACTATCCATCAGTGGGGTAGGTGATAATTGAATTTTTTGTCACCTTGCGTTCCGAATTAACATAAAACGTTCAGCTTCTTTCGCCCTGAAATAAAATTTCTACGTTGGCTGCCACTGCTCCGTCAAATGTAAGTTGAACCGAAATTGAGCAATTTGTAAGTTCGGGATGAATGAAATCATGAGAAGCCTCTTGCGTTGAAGTTAAGTCAAAAGCTAGAATAAAATGATTGGGATAGTTGTCCAAAGTTATGCCATGCCCATCTTTGTCAAGAAAATTTAAGGCTTCCAGAGTATTGAAGTAAATGCGGTGGTTAAAAATTGTTAACACCGGAGTTCCAACAATAGGTTGACCATTTCTATTAAAAACAATCTGGCTGAAATTAAATTTCTGGTAGTGAAAAGGATTAGTGTGATTAGTTCCGAGGTATGCCTGATTTGTTGCCATTGCAATTATCATACGTCGTACAGGTTCCTTCGAAAAAATATCCTCATGGCTCCAACTTCTTATTCCAGTTGTAGCTAAAAAAGTTCGTGGTAATACTTCTGTATAGCGATAAACGGCAGGAGTTTTTAAAAGAGTTTTCTCAATTGCCGTCAAAACATGATCTGCTACTGTCATTTTTCCAACATAGAGATTAGCTTCAATTATTTTAACTTTATAATGTTTGTTTGACTCTGAAAATACAGCAAAATCATTTGTAGACCTTCTAAATGAAATTCTCAGAGTAACACCACTAAGTAGGTGTTTATCACAAGCTATAATATCACTAGCCGGCTTTCCAATAAAATAGTTCTCCTGGGAATTAGCAACAAGAGCTTTTCCGGCCGCTACGTTGTCCGTGCGACCATCGGTCCCATCAATTTTAGCTGGCTCGTCCTCGTAATAATACCTCTGACAAACTAGCCATGTGTTTTTTGCAGTTTTTCCTGAAGAAAATTCCGTTTCAATGAATGCTTTGTGCTCATAGTTTCCGTTTGTGTTGGAAATTTTAACACCGTTAGCAGATACAGTGCATTCTGAAAACAAAGAATGTAATGCGTTGTTGCTTAAGTATGGCGCTTCTGTATTTGTAGCATCAGTTGCTGTCCTTAAATCGCCGCCATTGTTCCGGGAGATTTTGCATTTAATTTCAAGGAGAAGTTTTTGTAAATCAATGAAATTGTTCCTGTCACCCAAAACTTCAAACTCAAGCATTGAACCGTCCGGAGAATATGAAGGTCCGACTTTTTTAGTAAAAGCATTGTCAAAAGTAATAAGCAGAGGCTGTTTTTCAAACAAATCAAGTATGGTGTGTGTTGCCTCTGCGGGCAGTAAATTAGTAATCATTTTGAACTTTAGAAAAGAAATTTGACCGACTTCTCGTCGAAGATTTCTTTTTTACGAATGACTTGTTTTGGCTTTTCACCGTTGGTTTTCAACTTACGCATTCTTCCTGTTTTTGATCCGCCCACTTGTTTTCTTACAGTTTTTTGCACGGTCGATTTTATTGCTTGTTTTGGAGACTTCTTTTTAACTACATCTACCAGCTCAGGGGCTGCTTGAAATATTAATTGACGTCCAATCTTTTTGGTTACAGGCCAAAGAAACTTTCTTGCAATCGGTAATGCGGCTCGGCCAATACCTGCTGCTAAAGCCCCAAACCCACTTCCTTGTTGGCGATAGTGTCCTGAAAAGTACGGTGATATCGATTGTTGTTGATAGTAGGCTTCCATTTAGTCGAATTGTTTAAAAATTAATGTCAAAATAACTTTTCCTGTTCCAGCGAATGGAACTAATTGTCCAGTTTCTGTCCGCAATTGAATTTCAATTGACTGAAAAATTTTTGATAATAACTTTTTGTATTCCAAATTGCTGAAAACAATTCTGTGTGTTGGCTCTATTTCGCAGGGGCTACCGTTTTTCAGTCGTTGTTTTGAATCAATGACTCGAATAAGAGGAGCTTTAGTATCACCTACGTATTGATACTCAATTATGTTATCGTAAATAAAAATTAGTTGCTTCCCTGCAGACAAATCAAAAGGATAATCGCCAGCAAAAGTTTTTTCTTTGTCATCAGCCATGGTCAGATTTTCAAAAGTGTCCAACATCTTGTATCCAATATGATAACCAGACCCATCATGAATACCATTGAAATCTGGTATGCTTGGAATTTCGTTATCCGGAAAAGTAATTCCTTCGTTTTTTCCGAAAAAGAGGAAAAAACTCCGTTGATTTTGTTAAATTGATAGTCGAAATGAGGCAATCCGGTAGCTGTTTTTAAGGATCTCAAAAGATGGTCACGGTTTTCATAGGAACCAGTTCCAATAATAGCTCGTTCTCCTCCGTACGGTCTGGAGACAGCATCAAATGGAATACTTTTCTCATAAAACTTAAGGCCTTCAGAAGAAAATATCTTCAGATCGCTTTTGTTCACTTGATTTATTTTAGCCGGGAAGATAATTTCACTTAGTGCAACTCGCCAATCCCCCTCCAAATTAATTTCTTCATTGAAATAATTTTTGAATGAGGAAAAGGTGTTTTAAGGAAAAATTTTCATAGAGGCTGATGAAACTAAATGAACTGTGAATTCATTCATGTTTTGTTATTTCACTACTGTTGTCTCTAACTTTGACCAACACTAATTCATAAAATTTTCCTTTGACTGGTTCTTGGGATGCGTCAAGGAGACTATAAGTAGGGGGATTTGTTGTAGGTATATCGTAAATCTCAAAAACTTCGTTGGTGAATGTTTGCTTGTATCCTTTTCTAAAAGGAAGATCCGCTTTTGATATTCGAACAAAGTGCCCAACGTAAAACTTTGGTCGGCGAACTAGTTTTGCTGAATCATTATAAATTAATGATATCAAGTAAGGAACGTCTTTTTTGTCACTTTATTTGTTACTCTTTATTGTCACTTTTGTTACTCTTTTTTTGTCACTTTATTTGTCACCAATTTCGTTACTCTGTTGACTCTAGAGTTAATGGTTTGTACAAAGCTCTGCAATTGATTAATACACGAGTATGTCCATTTGTCTTCTAAATACTTGTATATCAAATTCTTGAGCGATCGTATATTTCTTTCCGCAAATGCTGATTTTTTCTCGCTGAAAGTTTTAAAAACTTCAATATCATTTTTCTGACAAAGACTGCTGAATGAGACCTTCAATTCTGTTCCAGCATCTACCCACACTTTTTTAGGTCGCTTGTTCTTTATCATTTTTTTAAACGCATATGCTGTAGTTGTGGCGCACTTTGAATTTAAGGGTTTGAATCGTAGATAATGAGAGACAGTCCACCGCAACCAACAAATATTTTACATCTTTGTTCTCTTTTGCTAATTTATCCACATAAGCCAATTCTAGCGACCAAATCTCGTTTATGTCATAAGCAATAACTTTCAGTGTTGGAAATTTTTTTCTATATTTCTTATGTTTTGTGTGGGCATTTTTACCCTCTAGAAACAATTTCACTTTACTTGGTTTCAATTTTGTGCTTTTTTGTAGATTTTTTATGCTTCCGTATGCTGCGGGGCCTTTCGTATACTTTAGCTCAAGCAATTTCTTCTCATTTGTCGAAAGACTCCCAGTCCTTCTCTTGCTGAGTTCTGTCTTCCTTTGAGATTTCGAAACCACTTCCGACGTCTGAGGATTCCTCTGTAAGTAATTGGCTGGTTTCTTTGTGCTTGATTCTTTTTGGCTCAAAAGTTTTTTTGTTTGGTAATTCTATGAGTTCTTTTCCGGATCGCAATTTTAGCATTACTGTTGATCACCAAGTCTTCTTTTATGTTTAAAGCCTCTAAAATCTTAAAATAATCTGGATTATTTATTTTTTTAGTTGGTTGCTGCAAATCATAGAGAAAAATAGGGACATTTATTCCTGTCGCGGCTCCGTCAACAATGAAATTTTCATTTTCGTCTATAACAACTTTTTTGATTCTTTAATGAGGTTAACTATTTTTTCCGACCTGGTTAATTTTGCTGGCGCTAGCATGTTGAGATTTTGAAGAATTTTGTCTGCATGTACTTTTGACAACTCAGTAGGATCAGTTGTTTCCCTTGTATTCAAAATTTCTTGGTTCTCTTTGTCAGTGTTTTCAATTGGTCGCATGCGGTTCAAAAACGAAAATTGAGCACCTCTATGCTGAACTCTGGGATTATTTAAGAATTTGTGAGGAAAATGGTTGCTCCTTCATAAACTGATTTCTGGGAATCAAAATAAACTCGTCAGCAGTTGACATTGCTTAACTCAAATGGATGAAACAAAATTTAATAATGAGTTCAATCAGTTCGAATCCGGCTTTTGTTAGTAAAAGTACTCGACGTTTATCCATTGATGACTTTTTCTTGAGAACGCCTATAAATATGTGTCTGTAATTTTCTAAGTCTCTTACTTTCACTCTAACATGGCCCAGTAAAACATTGTGAAGACATTCACACAAAACCAGTATAGCATCAATATCACAACTACGCAAATATTTCCTTAACTGTTTTGGCTGCAAATGCACCACTTGCTTCAGTATAAATAATTTTTTCTCTTTCATTGTTTAGAGGAGTTGTTTCTGCTTTATCAGATGGAAGATAGAAAATTGATGGACCTGGCTCAGTAATATTTGAACAGTATCGTAAACAATCAGAAGTTTTTGGATCAAGATCGATATGCAAATGCCCAAACGGTTCTTTCGTTGCCAATTAATAGCAGTATTTTAAAAATTTAACGAGGTTCAACTATTTACCTAAAAATTCGAATTGTTGAATATCACGGGCTGATTTGAACAAAAATGATGTGTGTCGTGTTCAAGTCTATTGTACGAGACCACTTGCTCTGTTGATAAAGGTTGTGCTTGATATAATTAACATTAATATTTTTGTGACGCCCTGCAGTGGCCAATTTAACAAATTCTTTGTCATTGTAAATTTCTTCGCACGAGTCGTCTATTATCAGAAGACAGTTTGCAAGACTATTCAAAAGTTCTAAATTGGCGTACTTTTCAAAAGTAACACCAAATGTTTTCTGCATTTTGATGTATATTTGTTGCATTTCTCTTTATAAAAATATGATGTTAAATTTTGGGTAAAAGGTGTTTCCAATCAACATTTTGAAAAGTAACTCTGTTTTGCCACAACCTGAAGGCCCTACAACGGCCATGAAGACTCTATCTTGCGTAGATATAATTTTATTCATAGTCTTGGATTTGGTAAAATCTATCCAACTAAACTTGACAAAATTGATATCCAAGTTGAAGTTTCTTCACAATTTGGTTTTAATATGGTTAATTTAACAATAAAAAGTGATATCAGCAGTAAAATAACAAACATTTGAACGAAAAATACAACTTCTGACCGTGGCAACGTTGTTTGATTACAAAATTTCCGTGAAGATTTGCTGCTACTTTCTTTTTCAAAGAAACTTTCTTCTACAACAGCGTCAACTTGATCAACTGTTACTCCCGCCATCTCGAGACAAAATAAAATTCTTTTAAAAAATGTATTGAGAAAAAAATCACTCTACATAAAACAATTCATAGCAATTGAACTCAGTTAGAAATTCTTTCATATGAACCATAAAGCACTCCGGGAGTCTCTCAGTTTTGTCATAATGAACAATTTTGTGTAATCCTTCTTCCTTCACCAAGTGTTGAATCCTTTGGCAGTGAAGGTTCGTTCTTGTCTATTTCTTCACCAACCGGGTGTTTCGACATCAGTAAGAGTCTCAGAGGACAGACTCTGAGTTGAGTTTTTGACATTCTGCTTTCTCCACTGAAGAAAAGGTTCAGTATTGTATACTAAATGAGTAAATGAGCGAATTTCGTCCTCAGTCAGCAACAATTTAAATTTTCTCTGTAAAAACTGGTTTCCGGTTTTTATGAGTTCGTCTTTGGAAATTGAAAGACTCAGATTCCCGTCCCCCGTAATCAAGGCGCAAATTGTTGAACTCGATGACAAGGGTGCCTCCACTTTCGTCAATTCCTCTCTCATTTGTTAACCAGTTGAAGTAGAATATGGCTTTTCTTTTGCACAATGTTTGTTGAAAATATTTTTGCCCTTTGAATGATTTTGACAGTTTTGTGTAAAATAGTTCACATATATCGAAGGACACGTGAGTGAATTCAGATCAATAATAAAGCACTCAAGCAAATCTGACAAAAATTTTACTTTTTCTTCTCCCTTAGCGTAGAATATTGGACCCCGATTCCTCAAGCGAACGCTTTGAATTATTTGTGTGAGATAAATATAGGGATAGTTTCCAGTGTCTCAATTAATGCCGTGCAAATTTCTCTTCAACCAACTGAAAGATTGCTTCTGTTGAGTTGTTAACTCACTATAACTTGTTGGAGGTAAAAATGAGACGCAGTCAAGATAGTCCTCGGTGCAAACACCAAATTCGTTAACGGTAAATTTTTCTTTTCTGTGACGAAACCCTTCAACGTCTAACACAACTGTTTTGCTGCTCAGCATTTCAATAAATGAAAAATTGACGGATGAAAAGCCTTTATATATATGCAAAACAATATTCCCGACAAATGTCCGCTAAAACAGTTGCTGCTTTTCCACGGAAGCATATAAGAGTAACCAGGTCCTTGTTTGTATCTTTCGTATATGAAGCCACCTGCGTCGTGCAAAATAGCGTGCAAACGTAAAACTTTTGAGATTTTCAGGCATTTATCTATTGACGAATTATCTATGCCAATAATACCACCGCAAGGCCTCAATTTTAGCGCTAAATCAAAGTCAAATCTTTCAATTTCACTAAAATATTCACTTGTAGCCAGAAAATAATTTAACCTTACACTGTTGTTTGGGTATATTGATGAAACCGATGAATAATTTTCGTGGATTTTGTTCAAACAATTTCTGCATACAACTGGTTTTTACAACAGGACGCATACCTTCTTTTCGCTAGCCTGGCTGTGCATTAAAATGATTGGAAATATAAGAAAATGGATTATTGGTCATTGCGTCAGGAAACAATTTATTGACAACAGACAAAATGGTATTTGATTTATTAAGCATATACTTAAACTTGATCATACAAAAGCAAATTCCTTTGAAATGCTTTCAAGATAAGGAAGCAATAAAAGATTGTTTCTAGCATATGCTGGTCTTAGTTTGTAGTTATCCTCATAAATCGTTTACACAATACACTAGTAACCACACAAACACGCACACACAAAATGTATGCACATAAAGTTAACAATAATTTATACTGCTGATTACCATTGATAAGAATGTATTAAATACGTTCGAGTGGTATGCAGGCACAAAAGGTAGCGTAAAAGCAGTGAGGTCAAGTTTTGTTCCAAAGCCTAATAAACCATCGAGTGTAACAAAACACTATTGCAATAACACATGTTAAAACCCAGACATTAACCAACCCCAAAAGCCTTCTATATCTCCTGATCTAAATAGCATTCCTCATATCCACGCTGTTTGGTATTTGAACAACAAACTGCACTCATCAATTGCTCTAGATAAGAAATTAATAAAATTGGGTGTGTACATGCAGCATACAAGATTAGAAACGTTAAACCGAATAGTATACTGAGGTTTAACTAAAATACAAGGATTTAGGTGTATTTAATTTGTGTGTAAAAGCTACTTGAGTAACCTTGTACAACATAAACGGAAGGAATTGATTGAACACGCCTTAGTTTAAAGTTATACCGGAACTCTTAATTTCCTAATTTTTGCTTCAATTTTCATTTGCTCAATTCCAAATTTTATAAAGCAGAACTGTTTCTGAATTTTGAAAACTGATTCGTTTTGTTCAATTGAATTACCAAAATACTGTCATAACCAAAGAAATTAATTCTAATGTCTCCTCTAACCATCATTCTAAAGGCGGAATCGACTCCTGACAGCCGAACCATTGCTTATGAGACTTAGAGAAACCAGACTGTTATCATTGTACAGCAGGATTATCAGTTAGATGAGTGGGTTACAGTAAATCATATGGCTGTGCCTATTGTGATTTTTGACTTTATTCAGTCATTTCGATTTGAAAAATGCATTATGAAAGGAGCTCAATACTTGCTGGATTTTGTAACGTCTTATGTCAGAGAGTTTGTATTTGACCCAGACGCACTGGACGATGGAGTACGAAAGATTTTTTACGATTATGACGTGAAAGAAATTCCGCTGTATGAAAGTCAAGAAGGCTACTGGAGAGATCTTGAACTGGTTGAAAGCATTTGGAAAGTGAAACCAGATATTGTGAGCCCAGAAACTTTTAGCGAACCACCTACACCTGCCATGGTTCAGTATACAATTGCTTGTACTTCTGAAAACAAACCTGAAGACAAACCACACGATGTTTCGAGCAGTGGAAGCCTTGAGACTCCACCCGTGAGCAAGTGTTTTGCACCAAAGAAACGAAGAATCGATCTCAATTATGAAAACTAAATCAAACTTATTTCTTTGTTGATATTGCTTGTTGTGTGTGTGAAATTCGTTTGTGAAGCTGACTTTATAAAAATTGATTATTTTATAATTGAATTCTCAGATCATTCAGCTAATTTCACGTATCAAACTCTAGCAAAAAAGCACTTATTATTCGTGGTTAAAGTCACTATTATCTTGAAAGGAAAATTTTTCTATCATAACTTTGTTTCCGTTGTGGACAAGAAATACACTTTAAATGCTATGAACACGCTGTAAGAGGAATTTAAGAAATCCGGCTTGCTTTGAGTGGAATCTTAAAGAAAATGCAATACCAATAAAACTATTTAAAAGCACTTTTCCTCACTTTGGCTTAACAGGGTCGATTGCACAGATATGCTAAAAATAGAACTCAAACTCAAACTCAGCCTAGTTTTATGGTTGCTACACCCAAGTTTTGTCTATCATGTAAATGAAGTCATACATGAACACTTCAAAGAAGTTTTCATGGAAACATAAATGGGTTACTCGCCGGCAAAATTGTCAAAATCATGTCTTTTTGTTCTTAATCTCTTACACTTTTTTATCCATGATTTCAGCACGATTAATTAAAATGACCTTGTACACTGAACCCTGTCCAATTGGACATCAGCTATTTTAGCCGACTGTTCTCTTAGAACATTTGGTCTGCAAAATAGTAATAGTTTTTATCTAAAAACACTAAAAGTAACAAACGAAAACATATATTCAGCACCCAGTTAACTACTATTATTTGTTCCCCAAGCTGTTAAAAAAAATAAAATATATCATAGGTTGCGTTTCAACTAAGAAACAACACTTTATTCTACAATCTTTGCCCAAGAAATATCAATTTTTTCACTTTTTTGTCAAATAACGCCGAAAAAAAAATAACAAAAAGTAACATGCAAACAACACCCAATTACTCATTATTAACTTTTCGAGCAAACTTTAACCTTATAAAACTTTGTTGTCCAATCCCTTATAACTATCATAGAACTTTTTATTCGGCAATCTTACCTCAAAAACTACCAATTTTTGCAAATTTTTGGCCTTTTTTCATCGAAAAATACAAAAAATTTAGGTACAAGTTATCACTGAATAAAATTTAATATAAACCTGATTCCTTAACGGTATTCTCCTATCATATTTTAACATTTTTGAAAATGTATACAAATGCTTATTGGAGGCGAAAAACAATTTTTTTAACTTTTTACCACTAAAAAACAGCAATTTTTGCTTTTTTTTCAAAATTTTGTCTGTTTTGGCGCAAAATGACTTCAAAATTTTCAACCCGTATTTTACCAAAATTCAATTGGCCTTCATATCAAGCATTTCCCGACACAGTAATCAAGTCAAAAAATCAATTTTTAGCCGATTTTCAGACAAATTCTAAACCCCAATTTCAATTTTTCAGTCAGTTTTCACGATATTTTGTCCACCATTCATTCTCATGCGCTACTTTCAGTTCGAAACTCTACTTGAAACTTCTCTCCAGGCTTGAAATTCAATAAACTTCCAATTTCATTACTTCGCACTTGCTTGTTAATTCAAACATATGAGCAATAAAACCCATTAAATTAATACCACTTGTGCGGTCTCAGACTCGCAAAACTATTAAATTTCTTGCTTTGAAACAAAAACTTATCAAATTTAAACTATCTTTTTCTTCCCTTACCTCAGTATTCCATCAGGTTAGTCACTTTCGATTTTCAGTCCTTCATTAGTCTCATTAGACTAGAAAAAGGATTCAGAATTTTAAAAAAAATGGCAAAAATTTCAAAAAATTTTACAAGTTTCACTCATTCACCACACCAACTTTTTTCCAAAAATTTTACAAGTTCCAACACTCTCACAACACCAATTTCACAAAAAAAATTACAAGTCATTGCCAACCACAAAAAAAAATTTCGAAAAAATTTTCGGAAAATTTTACAAGTTTCACTCATTCACCGCACCAAAATTTTTTCCAAAAATTTTACAAGTTCCACTACTCTCACAACACCAAATTCTCAAAAAAATTACAAGTCTTTGCCAACCACCAGAAACAAAATTTTCGAAAAATTTTACAAGTTTTCGAAAAGGATACCTAAAAAAGGCCATGCCTGTTTTGTAACGGGGTGTTATACGTTATCGTAGCAAATAGAATTGTAGTAGTGTGGCGAATACACTATTCCAAATTATATTGGAATCGCGAAGCGAATACGGAAATTAGTGAGCGTAGCTAAATTTACTTAGTTGAATTGCGGAGCAAATCCAAGTTAGACTTTGACGAGCGTAAAGTAGAAACGATTACTGAGCAACTTGAATTCAGATTGATAAACGAGATTATGATTACTTATAATAAAATATTATGAACAAAGTATGAAATTATTTAGTAGACTAGCGGGAATATATATATATATATATATATATATATATATATATATATATATACGTGAATACTAAAAAGTCATAACCTTAGTTATGATATATTTAAGATTTCTATATTATATAGAGGGTAGATTGATAATTAAGTACATATACAAATTTCGATATATATATATATATATATATATATATATATATATATAGGTATCATATGTATCACATTTCCCCCGTGACAAAAATTGGAATTTATTTACAATTTTAAAATCAAATAACACCAAGAAGTAAGGAGTTAACAGAACTCAAAATAAGTTGGAGATACGTTGCAAATGCTCAATTGAACTGACAATAAGAACGAACTTGTATATGCAAAGCATATGTAAGAATTAGTGAACTGAGAAATAAGAATGACCTTAATAGCACATTGAATTGGAAAATTCCAATAAAGTTGAATTTGCAGGGCAAATACAGAGAAAAAGAAATATGTAAATGGGCAAGTTGAGAAACATAAATTAAATTGCACATACGAATATGAGTGGATTCGCAGAGCGAGTACATGAATTAAGTTAACATTGAAAGAGAGCAACAAATTGAATAAATGAAATTGAAGTTGTAATTACAGAGCAAATACATAATTGAATAACGAAATTGTAGTTTATTTCAGTTTTCAAAGTTTGAATGTTTTCATTATATTTCATTTTCTGCATCCCAAACCGACATTTCCCGTTCTTGCTCATACTCAAAATATCTAATTCTGGGGTCCGATGGTGAAACTTGCCCCAATTGTAAGTCGGGTCGAGGTGGTGACGGGATTCTTGATTGTTTGGCATTTTGGATAAGGGCTACTACCGAATCTTCTTGTTTTGAAGCTTTCTTGTCTTTTTTATTTTTTCGCTTCTTTGTTTTAGCTGAACTTGATGAGGCCCGGAAACTTGTTGAGGAAATATCCGCATCAGTGAATCCATAAAATTGGGGTCGGTTGCGCTTGCGGCCTTTTGTTTGATCGTCCTGTGCGGGAGGTACTTGTGATGCAGGTGCAGGTGGAGCCGGTACAATCGAAATTAATGGTTGGTCTTGAGCTGGTACATCTTCGTGAAAATCATCTGCGATAACATTATGACGTCTCTTGAGCTGCGGTTTTGTCGGTTTGCGTACCATCAGCGCACGCGATACGTTTGAGTTTATAGATGATACTACCGATGTAGTATCCCGTTGGCGGTGTCTGATTTTTATTTCGCCCCTCTTTTGTTTCTTAAGATCATTGCTGTGTTTGGCGATCTTAAATTCCGTTGTTTTCTCGTAAGGAGCAGGGCGTCGTTGAGCGTATACCCACAAATTGGTGGATCTTTCAGCTTTTGTCCCAAATTGTGCGAGATCACTATCTCGAACCTTTACTGGGGCTCTACCAGGCTCGTTGATGATCGTTGTTGTTGGTGACGACTTCGTAACAAAAGATCCAGGCTTAAGTACTTCGTGCAGACCCGCCAACTGTCGTTTTGCTCGTTTTTTGTTTGGTAGTTTTCGGGCAAGTTTAACTTTAAGGGATTGTTCTCTTCTCGGTATAGGATCCGTAATCTGCGGATGTGTAATGAAGCGGGACTCTTTGTTGTCTGATTCCCGATAGCGCTGACCTGCATCTAAAGAGGCCTGAAACATCTTCTGTTCAATTGCGATATCGCTTCTGTTGGCACTGATCCATCCAACTTCGTCCAGCAAGTCCTCCGCAGAAACCGTTTCAGCATCTAAATATTGATTAACAATTTTTTCATAAGTTAGATTTGAACTTGATGGAAGTGTGCTAATATTCATTAAAGGAGTATTTGCGGGGCGGCCGAAATGAGCCGAAAAGGTGTTATCTTTGTTGTTTTCTGTTTAGTTAATCGTAAATCAGCGACTATTTGTTTAGTCGCTTTAGCTGTTGAAAATGTATCTTTATTTTCGGCTTTCATGCAGGATAAACGTCTTTTAATTGTTTGGATCATTCGCTCCACCAATTCAATAGTTCTATGAACACCGACCGGAGCGTCGAGAATGTTGATATTATTTTCGTTACAGTAGTTTGTAACTTGTTTACCTACAAGACAAGTTGCTTGGTCTAAGCGTATTGTTCGCGGGATTCCATGAGTATATGCATAATCACGAAGAAATTTTACTACATTTACCCCATTAGCATTGTCGAATTTTCTAACTGTTGGATATTTGGAATAACGGTCATTACTTGTTAAGAAATAAATATCTTTATCTTTATCATTAATTATCGGACCCCCAAAATCAATCTGTTTTTCTTCGTTCGGTTCTTGACAAGCTTTGTGTGGGTGACATTTAGACTTTGGTATGATAGGTTTCAAATTCTTACCAATATCTGTAAATGGGACGCAATCAGATGTTTTTGCTAAAATTTCGCTATGCATGTAGGGCCACCATGCATATTGGGAGAGAGAGATCATCCCCCAACTACCAGGGTGCGTCATGTGGATGGATTCGAGCACCGCCTCCTTAATAGAATTTGGAATGGCCACGCGTTGATCAACACACAGACACCCAGATTTCACATGTAGATCCTTCCTAAAGGAGTGGATGTACGTGCTCACTTCTTTACAACGGGCCTCATCATCCTGTAGGACACAGTCGCGGATCTCTTTCAACACCGCGTCCTTACTAGTGAGAAAGGATTTGGTGAAGAGCTGGTTGAGGTTATTTTCAAATATCTCTTCCCGGGATAGCTCGATGTCATATTCCTCGGGTGATGATGATGCTTGGGTGTTGCTGAGTCCGGCTCTTGTAGATGAGATGGGGGTAGATTGAGTACGGAATGTCACTCTCGGGGTTTGTGGTGAAGTGGGTGGATTATTTTGTGATGCCTCTTTTGCTGACATTTTGATGTGGAGTATTTGCTGTGTAGAATTAGCTATTAAATGGCAATTAGAATTTTGCGACTGGATTCGCGATGCGAGTGTGGTGTCAGATTTGAGCAAGTGATTTGCGTGGCAATTAAAGCGAGAAATGAATTTTCGATTGTAATTATTTGCTTGGGCTCGAGTAGTGAATGAGTTATTTGAGGCATTTGAATTATGCGTGCTACATTTAGCAGGCTTGCAAGAGTGGACGCGCGTCTTGTGTACTTGTGATTTGTATTTATTGTTTATGTGCCGCTTATGGAAAGGAATTTTATTCGAGTGACTAAATAAAGATGTAATTGCGTCGCGAATACGGGAAATTGTTGCTACCATAAATTCCTCATCATATTGAGTGACGCTTTTTGCTTTTTGATTTGGTTGGCGTGAAATATAATCAACTAAACCCATTCTAGTGCCAGGAATATGTTCGATATTAAAATCGAAATGTAACAGGCGATCGATCCATCGAGTTAATCTACTATTATAAGATTTATTTGAACGATGAGATTTTAAGACTGAAAGAAGTGCTCTGTGGTCTGTCAATACAGTAAAATTCTTCCCAAAAAGATAGTATTTAAAATATTCAATAGCCCAAACCACCCCAAGTAATTCCAGTTCATTTATACTATAACGTTCTTCATTGCTATTAAGGAATCGGGACGCAAAAGCTACCGTTTTCCACCCTTCACAATCCAATTGCTCAAGTGCGGAGCCTAAACCTTGACGTGAAGCGTCGCATTTGATTCGCGTTTCCAGTGTCGGGTTAAAATGAGTGTTTTCAGTAGCATTCGCAATAACAGTTTTTATATGTTCGAAATGCGTTTGATGATTTTCATTCCAATTAAAATTTTTGTTTTTTTAATAATGGTCGAAGAGGATGACATATTTTTGCAAGATAAGGAATAAATTTACTTAAATGATGGACACTACCCAAAATTGATCGTAATTGTTTCAGTGTTTTTGGAGCTTTGATTTCTGCAATTGCTGCTGTTTTAGATTCTATAGGTTTGACACCGCTTTGTGAAAATGTGAAACCAAGCCAATTTATCTGATGTTTAGCAAAGTGACATTTGCTTAAGTTAATTCTTAGATTATCAGCCTCAATTTTTCTCAAACAATCGTAAACGTATTTGAGGTGCGATTCCTTACTACCTTTGCTAACTACAATTATGTCGTCAAGAAAGCAATATGTGTTAGACAAACCAACTAGTGTGTAATCCATCGCCTTTTGAAACTCGGCGGGCATATCTCTAAGGCCATAAAATCCTGTTTTGAAACGATACGTACCTGTTGCTTCACCACAAATGATATTGAAATTGCAATTACGTGCGGTATCTGGATGCAAGTTTAGTTGACTATATGCGTACTTTAATTCGATTGTTGAAAAATAAATATTTTCGCCCTGATTAGAATCGTTAATATGCTGTGAAATTGAATCGATAAGACTGTCTATGTTTGGCATTTGATATTTATTTTTATGTATTGATTTGCTTAAGATTTTTGAATCGAGAGCTAACTTTACAGATTTGTCCTTCTTGACTGTAATTACGATAGGGGAAATAAAATTTTTATCAGAACATTCTTGTAACTTTTCAATATGTCCTTGTTGAGAGACTTTTTTCAATTCGTTTGATACTTTGTCCAACAGATTTATAGGAACGCGACGGCCTTTTTGGTGTAATGGAGTGTAATTTTTTATGGAATTTTGAACTGACAATATGTATTTTGGACTTACCGATTCTGGAGATTAAATCAGGAAAATCAGTTGCAATTTGTGTCTTGATTGGAGAGTATTCTGGTTCTACCTGATTAATTGTCTTTTGATTATCTGACTGTTGAATTGAGAGTCCAAGTACAGAGAACAAATCTCTACCTAACAGTGGGCGGTGGCCATCCGTCACGACTTGAATTTCTATTGGATTCGCGTACCAATTGTTATTTTGGATTGAAGTTTGAAGAGTGCCTGGCGTATGAATGGGTTCGTTGGAGAAAGTTTTCAATTGCTTAGGATTTGCCTCGCGTATCCACTTTGAATTTGGGTCTTGGGAAACGATTGAAGTTGCCAATGATTCATTTACTATTGTGCACACTCTGCCCAAACCCACCAAAACATTTGTTGCTGTTTTTCCTATCGTTACGGGGAGATTGAGTGCCTCCACTGAAGTTGTGAATTCCGTCGAAGATACTGTAGCCACGCAATTATCTTCATCCGATGAATAATTCGATTCCAAATCAGGATCAAAATCAATCGAAATTTGATTAACGTCTTCAGCTTGGTCGTCTTTTTCGACATTATTAACCCGTGGCCTGGGTTTTGGGTACGAAGTAGGGTTTTTTGGTTTCCGACAGACTTTTGCGAAATGATTATCAATACCGCAATTATTGCATTTCTTTCCTCTAGCAGGACATCTATTGCGGTGCTCAGGAGTCCAGTTCATTCCACAGAAATGACAAGTTGTGGGTTTTTTCCGTGCCGTAGTGTTCATGGTCGAAAAAGGAGTAGCATTTGCGATGCGCATCCGCTGCACTTGATTGACGGTTGAATTGAGTTCATTTTTATTTGCATTCATTTTGAGCTGGTTCAGAGTACCCATTTCGATATTAATAGCTATTGCTAATGCTTTGTCAGGTTCAACCGTTTCTTTTAAGAGCTCTTTTTGGATATCTTCATTCTGCATATTTGCGATAAAAACATCTCTAATGATCGTATCCCCTTTTTCTCCTAAATCGCAATTTTCTGAAAGTTCTTTGAGATGACCATAAAATTTTTCAATTGGCTCTCCCTTTTGCTGTTTTCGTGTACGGAGGAGATATCGATCGAAAGTGATGTTGTGAATTCGTATGAAAGTTGTATTCAAGAAATCCCAAAGATTTTTTGTTGAAATTTCATCCAGAACAACAGTCGAGTTTTTTGAATTGAATATTCTCCGCCCTTCTGTTCCCAGACTCAAGTACATCAATGACGATGCTTTTCGATCGCAGAGTTTCCACGGTTTGTCTCCGCATAATATGCCTACCGCTATAATGCGTTGACAATTATTTTTCCATGCTGTTTTTGCCTGTTCATTACGGGTGCGTCGATTTCGCTCCGATTGTGCTGTCGGATTTTCAACTGCGTCCTCGTATGCGGGTTCAAGAGGTAGAATTACGTTTTCGGTGGGATCAGCTAATAGTAGATCCACTTCAATTCCTTCACGGGCAAGGATTGCAAGTTTAAGCTGTGTTCTCCAATGTTCCCATCGCAGTGGAGGTTCAAGAGTTGCCTTTTCCCAGAAAGGCTGTATTCCGAGTGGAGATTTGCCACTGTCCTTTAATGCTGACTGCGCCATGTTATACGTTATCGTAGCAAATAGAATTGTAGTAGTGTGGCGAATACACTATTCCAATTTATATTGGAATCGCGAAGCGAATACGGAATTTAGTGAGCGTAGCCAAATTTACTTAGTGGAATTGCGGAGCAAATCCAAGTTAGACTTTGACGAGCGTAAAGTAGAAACGATTACTGAGCAACTTGAATTCAGATTGATAAACGAGATTATGATTACTTATAATAAAATATTATGAACAAAGTATGAAATAATTTAGTAGACTAGCGGGAATATATATATATATATATATATATATATATATATATACGTGAATACTAAAAAATACTATATATATATACGTGAATACTAAAAGATATATTTATGATTTCTATATAATATAGAGGGTAGATTGATAATTAAGTACATATACAAATTTCGATATATATATATATATATATATATATATATATATATATATATATAGGTATCATATGTATCACACGGGGGGACAGGTCCCCCCCCCCCGTTACAAACCAGGCATTTTCACTACTACTAAATTGGTCATCTTCCGATGGTTGCTGCTCTTCCACCTATTGTTTTTGATCTATTTGTTCGTACTTCTTATTCTGAGCCTGCTCTTTCGGTTTCTGCACTTTTTAGCGAAGTGATTATTAATTCCACAATTCAGATAAATTTTTCCCTGGGAAAGGTTTTGTTATTTCATATTTGGGCATTATTTATTTCTCAATTTGGACCTTTTTGGTTTTCAGTTTTATGTTAAAGTTTTATGTTTTGTCTGCACCGGTGGGATCGACAAAAATTTATTCTGGAACCGCCCCGCTGTTGAATATTGTAAATGTGTTGCGTAGATGACGTTTTTGATCTGGTGTTGTAGTCTCATTTCATAGTTGATTGCGAACTCTAACGTCTTTTTTTGGTTCAATTGTTTCATGAAGTTATTACCGTTGGATCGCTCCATCAACAATGTTTGTGATTAGGACATCTCAAACAATTGAGTTCTCTTTATCTCCCAGATCACAATTATCTACAAGTTTTTAAGGATTTCCAAAAATCATTGCTCAACAGATTCACTTTTAGCTATTACCTCAACAAGAATTGATATCGATCGAAAATAATGTTACGATGTTTAGTAAATGTTGTTCCTTGACCAAAAACAATCAAGTGAGTGGCGGACTGAGGAGCGTATCAATTAATATTATCTCCCTTGCCAAGATTGCCATCTTTAATTGAGCTTTCTAGCGTTCCCATCTCAACAGTGGCTCGCTCCATGAGCGGTTTATCCCCCCACCACACAGCCAAAAACGGCCAAATTAATAATTCCAGAAGACTATCCTCGCGTCGTAGGTAAAGAGGTCAGATAGCCCCCCATCTGATAAACCGGTCGGTGTATCAGCAGTTTTTTCAGTCGGTAAATTTGGACCGAGGGGGTTAAAAAAAGCAAATTTGGTACCATTTTCTGATAAAAGTTGAATAAAACTAGCAAGTCCGTACAGGTTATCTGAATGCATATTATCTTGAAACTTAACAATTGATATTCTCAATCAAAACTTATTCGTGATAACTGGTGTACATGAAATCGTTAACGAATTTTTTTGCAAAACTAATTTAGACACACCAACAAAAAATGACGAGAGCCAAATATGTCAAAGAAAGGTTTTATGCGACTTAAGAGTTATAGACGTTCTCACAGAGCATTAAAAAATCAAAACAGATAGAATGAGGTATAAAATGGGACAGAAAAAGATCGATAGCAGCAGAAATGTATTATGAATCGGAGAGCAAGTAAATTTAATAAAACGAAAAAAACCGAAAAAACAGAACAAAAGAAAGCTGAAAGCATAGAAGAAAAACAGAAAAAAAACAAGAATCTGGGAGAAAGCCAACATGAGCGAAAAGCGAAAAAAGGGAATTAACAAGAAAAAGAGAAGATAAATCAAAATTGATGAGACAGGAAAGAACAGAGAGAATACAATGCATCAAAAACCATGAGAACATTAGGACCTGACCGTATGAAAAACAATAGGAAGCAAAAATCTAAATCAAAAACCGACAAATATAAGGAAGAAGTTAGTAAACAACAACAAAAAAAGAAAACAGGAAAAAGGAAAGTGAGCGAGAGAACGAACGCGAAAAAACGAGCGATAGAATGAAGGCAAATGGGTCAGCAAAAAGAAAGAAGCCGAAATCATGAGAGAAAGAAAACAAAAAAAGTAGAAGATCGCACAAAATAAAAGAAGATAGAGAAACTGAAGAGAGGGAGAGATGCAACAGTTTTAACAAAAGGAGAAAACAGATCTTGCGTGAGAAAATGATTTACACGATGGATGTGACTAAGACGAGAAAAGTGCTGATAAAAAAGGATCTCTGGCAATCCTTTGCGAAAGACTATAAGAGATCAACAAATACAGAACTGAGTTAAAGTGCTGGCTAAGCCACCAACAACATTTTTTTCGAAAAACTTAAAGAAAATTATATGCCCATCAAGTTTTGTGTGCAATAATTTATATCAGCCTTTAGCATGAAAAAGTCCTCTACTGAGCTCTAAAGAACTTGTACTTCATTCAAGGCCTCAGTTTTGTCAAATATAGTTTTTTGGCACCTAACTTTGGTTTTTGCATCGGGACCTTTTGGGTCTTTGACGCTTCACAAATTTTAATCGCTGAATTCTTCTGCATTAAAAACCTTTTGTACAGTGAAACTTTGGCAAAACAAATTTCCTTCATTCACCTTTTAATCCTTGACGGTGTCGGTGACTTTTTCTTCACAAAGTTTCAAGACAACCTTTTTCGTCAACATTAATTTTTTGACAATTAAGTACGAAAAACAATATCATAAACCCTCTTTGTTTTGAAACAATTTTGATAATTTACCTTTTCAGTATCAAAAGCTTTTCGGTCACGGAAAATTTTCTGAAAAGGTTTCTGCTCAGAGACCCTTCTCTTAACAACTAATCGGTCAATGATTTTTTCGACACTATTGTTTTTGTTTATTGAAACACCGATTATTGTCTTTTTCTCTACCAAGAAAATTCCGGCAACAGGCTTTTTCGCAAAGCATTTTTCAGTAGATGACACGACCTCTTCGCAAAATTTTGGGTCAATGACCTTTTGGCAACACTTTTTGGTCAATGATCTTCTTGTAACATCCTTCAGTCAATGACCTTTTAGAAACATTAATCGATCAATGACCTTAAAGCACACTTTTTCGGTCATTAACCCCCGATTAAGCAACCGCGTTACTGTGCTCTTCGGTAGTACTGTTAAAACATGCTGCTCAGTGATGCTCTTAAAACATGCCGTCCTAAGTGTTCACACAATTAATATATAGATATAGATGCTGATTTTTCTAAATTACAGCCAAATTTATTTCCCAGAAGAGTTGGCTCAATTAGTTCAACAATTCTTTTTTATCTTTAAAGGTATTACAAAAAAGAATGTTGTTAACATTTTAATCAAATTTTCAGCAAAATCGATGAAAATTTCGGCAAATTTTACGAAGATTGTGAAAAAACGACAGGAGTGAGGCTAACTTCACAAAGTTATAAACCTCCACAACTCCTCGGAAACAGTGAAATTCAAAATTTGTAATTTGATATTCTACGCTTGAAAAGCGTTCTAATGATACCTCTCTGTACTATGAATATATCGATGAGCGAAAATTGAACAAAAAACCAGTTGAGCATATAGTTCCTCACACACACAAAGTGTATATGAACAATAATAAAACTTTGTGATGACCAAGTGTCCCAAGGCTGCTTCATAAATAAGAAAACAAAAAACTCTCTGCTCTTAGAAAAAGATTTTGATAAAAATATTATTCATTTTGCGTCCCTCTAATTGTTGGGAAAAAGTTCTCATTTGACGTCAATGTTTACGACGGAAAAAGTTAATTTTTCATCGAAACACTTAGCTTGATGTGTGTTCAGATCTGAAGATAAGGTGTTAACGTTGAAATTTAAAAAAAACTTCAACTGTCCGAATGGCAAGCAAAAGATGGAGCAATTGTTGGGACAACAGGTGCACATTGAACAAATTTTTTGAGTGATTGTTCGAACCACTCCTGCAGTGAGGGAAAAATTGTATTCGGCAAAGATCCGGAGAGGTGTATTTAGGTTAAACAGATTTTGAGTTTTGAAATTTTGATGGTTCATTCGTTCCGTCTTTTTTTTCTGATTTATGAAAAAGAATTTGGCTTGATCTATGATTAACCAATTTAGGCGCAAGTCATGAAAAGAATTCTGCCTGATTTTAACTAGCGTTTTGGACTTATATGCCATTTAGGTCAATTTCTTACTCCCACCCCCAATTTTTCTTAGCCAAGTCATTCATAAAGCAGAGGTAGGCCTAAACTAGTGAGTATTGAGGTTGACGTCCGTGACCCACTGTTGCTCTAATCAGACCCTCTTGGTTAGCCAATAAGGAGGGACCAGCATGACCCGAGAACATTTTCTCGGTAAATTTTCGGTCGCGCCTAGGATCAGGGTCAACTTTATTGTCTCGCTGTTGGATTTCGGCAATAATTTGAGTTCAACTTTGTGTATTCAGAAGATGCGCGTGTCGAAATTGCGAAAAATTGTAAGAATCCCGGTGAATGCGGCTAATGTTGTAAGATTTGCGATTTTATGAGCTGAATATGCCTCTTAAAATATTCACCGTTGAAAAATCACTGAAATTATTTTAACGGATTTCTATTTTGGTAAGATTATTGATAGCAGTGAATTATTTTTTTTTCGCCGATTAAGCATGTGTACTTACAAGCTCCGAGAGACATAAGAAATCTAAGCAAAATGAGGACTTCTATATTCCAAGCACACCCACACAAAATGTTCCACAGCACCATCCAACCTGTCCCCAAAATTGCGCACGTTTTTCGCCCAATTCTGCCCGCAATCAACCCACTAAGGAGGAAACTCAAAGTTATACCCACAAAAGTTACGATAGCAAACACCGATTCCAGCTCTGGCGTTAAATCCATTTCCACGTAAAGTCTGGTTGATAATACTGGCGTCATGTCCAAAATCGAATGTCTGGCACAGTAACCAAAAAACACGGATACCATAGTCCAAGCATGATATCTACCGAGAGGGGCGTCGGCTAAAATGTTCGATAGTGAACTTGGATCCGAGTTTTGGTCAGCGATTATCGCACCAGCATAGCTGTGATTTTCGCTCTTTTCCAGCAAAAGTACACTCTCAGATTCGCCGTTTTCTTTTGTGTTGCCCATTTCCGGTTAATGTTAGGGTGTCACAATCGCTTAGTATTATTCTATAAAGCTAATGACTTGAGGTCACTTTAGAAGAATTGAAAGGGCTTGATAGATAACCAAGACTGATAAATGACAACCAGGAGTTGATAGTTTCTTAAATTAGCTTGTATAACCAAATTTCTCAATGCTAAGACCCAAACGAATGCTTTAAATACCTCTTCATGAAAATGAGCATCACAGATCATTTGCAATTCATTGTGATTCAGCTTTAATTTCTGGGGAAGCTAAACAAGATGATTAAGTTCGAGCATTGACCGGCGTCTTTTGTCCACTTGTTCTGAAATGCTATAGCTTACGTTTCAATTTCGTCATTACCTACTCTGTCCCAGAAAAGTGAAATAAGCCAACGTTCGATATATAGCGTGTCCCATAAAGTTGAAATAAGCGAACGTTTCAAAAGCCCCATGTTAGAGTTCTAAGGTCAAAGTTCAAATTTAAAACATGCAGAAAAAGTTGATGAATGAAAACTCAATGGAGAAAACGTTGACATTCAAATGAGCGCATTGATGCTCAATTGCACGTTTTTGGCGTTTTCGAACGTTCGCTTATTTCAACTTTATGGGACAGACTGTAGTATAGTAAGTCCCATAAAGTTGCAACACAAGCGAACGTTCGAAAAGCTCGGGGCATGCAAATGGGCAGTGTTTTGCTAGATATCTGCATGTTTTAAATTTGAACTTGACCTTTGAAACGGTCGATAGCGTTGCAACTTTATGGGACTGACTATAAACGAGCAACTGAAAATCAAAGTGGTCATTTGAACGCGTTGATAAATGGGACTTAAAGGGAAAAGACGTCGCGACGTCTTTTCCCTTTAAGTCCCATTTATCAACGCGTTTTTTAGTTGAACTTTTTTTTAATTTCAACTTTGGGGCTAGTTACAATGGGCCATCAAGTTGCAAATGAACGTTTCGAAACAGTTTGAAATTAATTAACAAGCCAATTTTGCAAGCGTATTTCAGAAAGGAAATTATCAGGCCAGTTATTGATGAGGGAGCTGTAAAATAATTGTCAGCAACATTTTTGAAAACACTTGCAAGTTTTATAGTCTCGGATCAGATTTAGTTATCAAAAACTATATAAGAAAAGCGCTGAGCGCATCATACAAAATTTTTCGTAGTTATATTAGGTCGGCAGTCATGCAAGGGTTATATATGATTTCCTAGAAATCATACAGGGATCATACAAAAAAAGGAGCCTAAAGCTGTATAATTTTCATTTTCTGTCGAAGTTGAAAAAATTTGGAAATCATATGAGGTCATATTTGACACAAAAGTTGACTGGTGCCACAAGTTCTCACATAATGTGTTCAGAGGACATATTAAATTATTTTATCGCATTTGCGATTTACATTTGATTCGTTGTGTGCGCTAAAAGAATAATTTGCAATTTGAACATATATTCACAAACCAAATTTGAGGTTAAATGCAAAAAATTAACTTCTTCACATTTGCTACAGATTATTCTTTACGCAATAATAAATACTTTAAATTTAATCCCAACTATTAACCTTTACATTTCTGAGCACCTTTTATTAAAGCAATTCAGAGTTTTAAAGATCGCCACTACAAAGATAATTTATTGTGCTGACAGAGTTGTCGAGAACTTCTATTTTATGGTCTATTTTTTCTATTTTAAGGTCCTGCAAGATTCTTTTATTGACAAACTATTTAATAAATGACAAGACAAACGTTTATCTTGACAAAATTTAAAAAGGAACCTTACGTTGCCAGATCTTACAGGAAGGATGGTTATCGTGAACGATTCTCGCAAGTTTGATCTAGTTAGGCTTTATCCTAAATTGTCCAACATTGGCGTCTGCTCTCACATTTAAAACAGAGGGGCCCTACAGTACTCAACAATTGTGTGTATTTTGTAATATCCAGCAGAAAAAAAATTTATCCATGCAAGAAAAAGCTCAACCCGATTACTTAACACAATCAAGCAACGCCAAAAATGATCAAAAAATCCCATTCCCTACATTTATTCAACTTAATTCAAACCAATTAGATTGTTCAGACTATCAATTTTAAACGATCTGCTTTGATCTAATTTTTTCTCATTCGGCTCTACGCCCGTCCTAGCTCCTGATAATTATGCTCAAAAAGGAATTTCAGATGATGGCTTGAAATTTGGCCCTTTTCTGTTTTTTCAAATATATGATGACAACATCTGAAAGTTTGACTTTATTCTGTTTTATATGATAAATCAATGGAAACATGCAAATTTGTAGCTCAATATGTCTTTAATAGGCGGAAATCTTGTTGCACTCAAAAATTCATGAATTGTGACCTGATTTTTGAAGCTCTCTTCACTAAACCAACAACTTTGATTTCTTCATTGCCTAATGATAACGTATTCCGCCTGTAATAATGATTACTTGAATGTCTTTCCAGCAACTTTTTTCCAAAAATTTTGCATTAATATACTCTTGTAGGTGTTTAGTTTTGCATTCATTTGTCAGTACTTTTGTCATTAATATTATCAACTCATAGATGTGAAGTGCTTGACTGCTGTAGAGTTCAATATTTTCCTTTAAAGCTGAAATGGAATCAACGTTTCGCTTAACGAAGGTGATCTTAAGTAATCTATTTATTTTGTCATAATTGGGTTGTCAAGTACTTTTGTTTGTCGCTCCGTAAGCTAGGACACCACGTGGAATTACTGGCTGCGCAAATATTGTGAATACTTCAATCCTGCTCCATATTCTTAGAACATTACTCGACTGGTACAACATTAAAGTGAACTGTTCTAGTTTTTTTGTAAAAAATAAACTGTGATCCTCGAAATAAGTTGATGATCCACAATGAAACCTAGGTACTTAAAACTGTTTACATTTTTTACGGCTTAACAAGCTGTTCATTGGTAATCTGTTTTGCCTGACACGCTTTTTTCCTACGGTCATAGTCCGCGTCTTTTTTACTTTCAATATTAGCTTATTTTGATATAAACAATCTCTAACATTAGTTAAAACAAGTTAGTGGTTTCTATTTATACTTGTTTTTGTACCTTTGGTTTTTTTGGCTGTATCAATGGCATAAAGATATTCCTTTGCTTCATCCGGGTTGCGCAAGATGTGTTTTTACATACAGAAGGGATAGCAGCGGACCAGAGAGGGAACCGTTTGGTACGACAAAATTATCTTGGTTTGGAATATTTTTGGTTTCGTTTTTAAAATTGACTTCTGTTGTGTAGGCACGACTCGATTACATTCAATGTTTCCACCCTCAAACCATAATCAGCACACTCTTGTAGAAGATGCAATGGTTAAAAGTGCCGAATGCTTTCTTTTAAGTAAAGAATTTTTGATACGGATTTCAGATCAAGACATAATTGAAGTTATAGCAATTTGGGCTGTCTTTTCTTCTTTGAGTTTAAAAAATTGCCGCAACGACCACATTCTCCTAGATATTTAGTGATAAAGATTGAATTTAATTGTTTAGCCCTTCGAACTTGTTTCGTTGATTGAATGGACTTTTCGAGTTTAGCATCTACCGACGCTAATTTCTTATTACGTTTTTCCATGCTCTGCTCAAGGAATTCACTTTCGTCCGTTTCATCATTTAAATTTTTGCTTACATCGTGCCTTTTTTTCTGAGTACTCCCCCAACGGGTTTCGATTGTTATTCATACCTTTCCGCGTCTGATTGCGGTTCGGTTAATCAATACCTCTCCCAACATTTTCATTTTTTTACCGACTTTTCCAAACCTCTTGAACAATCCCTTCCCTTTGTGTTCTTGTTTGATATTTTTAGTGCGAGAAAAAAATTTAATAGCTCAATTAGCATTGCGTGAAGCATCTTGGTCAGATTGTGAAATTTATGAGTGTCAAAACTGAAGGAGTTAAATTGTCTCAAAACTTTTCAGTCCTCTTAAAATTGCTCATCATTTTGTTTCATCCGACTCCCAATAGTCGCATTGTTTCAACCGTTTTCCTAATGACATCAACAAAGAACCTAACTAAATAACGATCACTATTTGTGGTTTGTTCGACAGAACCTCTTTACTTGAAGTTTGTGAAGAAGACGTCGATAAAAGATTTGATTTAGATTGTTCCCCCCCCCGTGTTGGTGTTTGAAGACCCATGAGGGCCTAGCCGTTCACCTCATGATTAATTATTGTACCTGAACTTGACGTTTGTCTCGTAAAGTTATTGTTTTTAATCACCACACACAATACTCAAGGTGTCATGCAACACATTTGTATTATCTAGTTACGAAAAACCACTGAAATAATTCCGTAATGGTCAAGTTTGGAGTAACATTTTCGCGTGTAACAATGCAGTTTTCATCATCAAAATATAGATTTAATCTGATGGCTTGTAAACTGTTGGTTTCAATTGATAATATTTTTGTTTTTGACGTAATTTTTCTTTTCAAGTAACTTTATTGTCGAAAGGAATGACAATATACCATAACCGATTTTTTCCCCTCTGTATGTCTCCATTTTTGAGTAGTTTTCTAGATGAAAACATTCTGTTCACGGTTGTTTTTCAACCAAGTTTCTGCGGTACTCAAATGTCCTGCGGTAGCCAATTTTTTATTTGGGCATTTGAACAAATGCCTGTGTGGAATATATCTTTTTTTTCTGATCACTGCTAGTTTTATTAGAGGAAGAAAACTATATTTAAAAAATGGAAAAAAATGCATTACTTGGTCCGCGGAGACCACGGAAGGCAACTATGTTTCTTAATAGAACACGACTTGCCTTTTCCCGACATTGGCAGGCTGCAGATATCCCAGAAAAATAGAGAGCCACCACCGGAAAACGCTGATAGGTTCGTCGTAGTCTAAATAAATTTCATTCTCCCTCGAATAAGCATTATCTTTTTGACTCATGAAACTAATTAGACTACAAGCAACAACAAAGTGAAAGATCGTCATAACAAAAACGTTCGCACCAAGCGAGTGGTGTTTTTTGTTTTCGTTAGGTGTCGTCAGGTTTTCGTTTTTTTTACAGCAATTATATCCTCCAAATACTCGTGTTCAAGTACGGCAACAAACTTGGTGCTATCGTTTCAATCGTGAGTTAGTACGGACATAATGCAGTCAACTGTGATCGTAATCTTGTCTCTTTTGTTCGCCTCGTTTTAAAATGCCTGCTCACAGTCGGTCAGCGATTGAAAAATGTACGTGTTCTATTATCTACGAAATTCTTGTTATTGCGTAAATTATTTCGTTTTTTTTTTGCAGAATTCAGTTTGATCTTGCAGAATATCAATTTGCAGATAACACTCGAGGTTGTTTTTGCAATGCTTCCAGGTTGTAATTGACACGCTTTTATGCAATTATAGTCAATTTTCAATCACAAAATGTTTGAAAAAAATTCAAAACATCCCCCTCAAAAGAATGTTGAAAATGAGAATGCACTCTTTCCGGGATGACCTTCCTGCAATCGTAATCTGTTATTAAATTTTATTTTCAATTTTGCCTCAAATTTGCTATTTTTTTCTTGTTGTCTCCTTTTGGCAGTAAAAATCGAACTTCCTGGGTCAACTCGCTCAACTCATCATTTTTGCTAACGTTACTCACGGTACTCATGTGACTTTGTAAAGCTGATGTTGTTTCCCTGCCCAATAAAAATTGTAGAAATAATAAAAAAAAACATGACGAATAGTAAAAAAAATAAGTATTACGTGGGAATGAGTATACATACTTGTTTTATATATTTGTTGCAGAGCGAGAATATATTTGTCTTTTTTTTTATTTTACTTACGTTTCTGGTGGCAATCGAGTACTGTAAATATTTAACCAAACGTTTTTGTTGTGTTTATAATTTTAAATTTACATTTTTGAAGATTAAAAAATCTTAAAAGTACCTTGATCTTTTAACATATTGGTTTCAATTTTTCATGCTTGACTTTTCAGACTGCTTTTGTAAGCGTGTGGACACTAGTGTTGGGCTTTGAGATACAGTAGTATCAACCACTGAACTTTTTGTGGAAGCTGATAAGTTTTCCATTCATTCTTTTGAAAAATATTAAATGAAAGCTTAATATTTGACGGGTCAAATAATTTCCTGGTCTATAAAAACATTATGATGATACTGAGAGACAATTTTGGAAAAAACCTTCGTTGATAGGAATTTGATTTTTACAAGTTTTGACAGCAACTGTGAATTTCAAACTATCTGGTGGCAAATTTAGAATGTATTGATTTAGTGGAGACTCCAGAAACTTCAAAAAACCGGTTGAATTGACCGGTTAGACTTCGCAGATGCTGACAATAATTTGGAAGTGCGCTTGAAGTACAATTATATGTATGATTATCGCCTCTCATGTAAAATATCACTCTCTCGAATTGCCTGCGGGGAATTACTGCTGTGTTAATCTCATTGATCTTTGTTACTACGTTTTCCGAAAACTGCAGTAGCTTTTCGAATCCTAATCTTGCCTCTGAGGCTGGGAGTAGAGTGGTTCAACATCAGCTGGAGTATTGAATTCCAAAGTCTCTGTCAGTATGTTTTCCATTTTCTTTGAGCGAAATTTCCTCTAAAATCTCATTGTTGTCACGGTAATCAATTCTTTGTAAGAAAATCTCATGCATTTTTTAACTTTTTATGAAAAAACTTTTGTATTAATTATGATTGGTACTTGAAGAGAGGATCTGCTAAATTCTCTAACGCTCTTTTTGCTTCAAGCGCGTTTTAGTGATGTTAATCTTACTAACAATTGTTGCTTACTCTTATGTTGCCCGCCAAACCGTATTCACCCCACTACCTAGTTTGACCAATAACTACAAAAAAACTCAACCAACGTGTTCCTACTTGATTCTGCCTACCAACTCAATTTCTGTTTACTCATAGACTAGAAATCAACACCAACTAGCACTTAAGAGAATATGAAGTCCACTTACTACTTTTATTTACTACATTCTAACCACTCAAGATAATTGGATGATTGGCATCTTGGATAATTGGATAATCATCTCAAAGAAAGAAAGATTTTAATACTCGGTTGTGAGGCTAAAAACTCTAACCTTTTTCTACTCTGCATGAATTTAGAAAGACGAATACATATATTGAAAGAACATCTTTGAGATTTAAAAGACTTCTTTGTTACGTATTTCTTACTGCCCGCTCATTTTTTGTCAAAATATTGTATTATCTTGTTTTGGTATAAAAACATAACCCTTTCCACTGAGTATGTAAAAAAGAATTGACATGGCTCTTGCCTAAAACTCTGCTCTCATAAATCTTTTCGCTTTTTCAACCAGGTTTTTTTACTTCAGTTGCAACCTAAAAGAAATTTAGCAATAAAAAACCAGCCCAAAACCGTTTGGAATATAATTGGAAAAATTGTCAGCTCAATTTTGTGATACAGAGAAAGACGTTTGGGTCTTTTTGAAAGCTCAGCGCACCTGAATTTAGTTCTTGAAGAGGCATATGTAACATTTTCTTTAAATTTTTGAGTCTATCTGAGTTGACATATACCAGGCGTGTAAATTATTAAACAAAAAATTAAGACGGCTTTAATCAGTTATTAACAAAATTTCAACTTGACAATGGAATAAGTGCTTACAAAAATGGAATTTTTATGGCTATGAGTGCATTAATATACATTTTTCAACATTTCCCGAATATCAATGGTCGATTTTAGATAAGAGCCAATTAAAACTCCTAATTCTTTTGGACTTTGACATTTTATATAACGAAGCTATTTGTATATTCAGGTGTAACTTTGCCACGAAATTTTAAGCACAGTGTTTTACTACATTTTTCTTGACTAGATATATATCAGAGTGTGAGAGTTGGTATTTTGATTAATTTTTTGACAAATTTGTTTGGTACTACAAGGATACTTCGTTAGACTGAAAACTAAACTGTTTGCGATGTACTACATTTTTTACATGATTGTAGGTTATACTCTAAAAATATCTCAAAACTCAACTGAAGTTGAGCGATCAGACTAATTGGTTTGTAGTTTATGACCTCCGTATTCAAATTATTTATAGAAAAAAACTTGATAAAGGCAACCATCTAAGAAAGTAGAGAATTTTTTTGTAAATTTTTTTGAATTGTAAACTGAGATAAAACGTCTGGAAAAACGCAGGTAAAAGCATTAGAAATTGAGTGGGAAATTCATTGGTTCCAAATTTAAAAATTGGAAAGCTATCGGTTAGTGTAACTGATTTTACTGAGTCGCAACAAGTGAAAGTGGAAATACTTTGTTTGAATCAGTGGCAAAAAATACTTGCTTCAATACATGCTTCAGCAATCCACTGACCAAATGTAATACAGATAAAATGTCTGTACGAACGAACAAGATATAGAATGATTTGGGTTATGTTCGATGAAAAAAAGTATGTTCGTTGGTGAAATACCTTGTTGAAATTATTTTACACCAGAACATTGCCTGAAGAAGTGTTTTCTTTTTTACTGTTGCAACAATTGGCGATCAGACCACTGAGAGTATAAGTGCGGTCATATTTGGTGCCTCTTCTTAGTCTTTTTCTAAACGTTTTCTGCCTGTCTGGATTAGGTATATTAAGAACTTCGTTTGCGCACAGATAGATGTGACATAACAGAGATGGATTCTTTTCTTGAGCTCGTTTGATTGCTTCATCGATGAATTTTATTTGGAAGTCCAATGAACATGATAGGAGCTATTCAACGGAGCTGTATATGTATTAGTGACTATTACGACGCTTGATGATCTCTTGAGGGTAAAACAGCAAGCAAGGTCAGCGTCAAAGCGACGATTCATATGGTCTACTGATATCAAAGACCTTCTCTTCTCCACTTCAGAACAACGACGGAGGCAGAAATTTGAATTTTGTTTGTAAGGGCGAACAATACTGATCAATTCAAATTAGCGACACGCAGCGTCTTCCTTCCCATCAATTAACCAAAATTCAGTCATAACAATTTTGACAGAACCATAAAAAAGCGCATAATCAAATTGCAGCAATTCAGTTTTGGCGTAGCAAAGACGCTACTTCTCATAAATTTATTTCCACTCAAAGTTAGAATTATTAACTCTTTTTATTTTAACAATCAAGCGGCGAATCAAAAAGTCTATATATAGCTTCAAATTTTTTCTTTTTTGGGGCAAATTGCCTGGATCCTTTTCCCAAATTTAAAGTAACACTCGTATAAGTTAGTACCATAGAGACTGTTTGATCGTCTTGTTCGTCATGTTGTCTTGCAGAATTTCATTAAAACTGATTTGATCGCCCCGATATAAAAGTTTTTGGTCGAGCGACTTTTTTGCGTGATCCGATGAACTGGAACCAGTTTTAAGATCACGGGTAAATTGAATGACATTGCTAACAGTGAGGTTTTAATTTCATTTAATTTAGAATTAAATCAAACAGAATATTGGTGTAGTTAGCATGTTTCAAATGCCCAACAGTGTCCTTCAGCAGCCATAATATCCAATATCTTTGCCAATATAACAGTAACAAGGAGGCTCAGTAATGTGCAATCGCACATAAGGTTCCGACCCCGCTCATCCACAGTTTTGGTATAATCATCTACCAAATGAGGAACAGATAGAAAAACCTATAAATTATTTTTGGGTATCCCAAAAAACCCAAAAAAACCCATATATTTTTCAAATAAAGCGAGTTAAGACAAACAGCAAAATCAAATAACAACAACAAACATTAATTACACCAAAAACTTTATGTCCGTTTTAAAAAACAAAACTTAATAACAATGTCAACATGCCGTCAGATAAAATTGAAACTGAGCAACATAATTTATAAATCACCAGAAAAGATATGGGACCAGTCCATAAAAAGGTTTGGTAACAATTAGACAAAACGAACAAAAAGAGTAAAGTTAAAAAATTCGCGTATTTTCTATATAAAAAAAATAACATCAAAATAATCAAAACCAATGGAAATCAAGTAAAAAATCCCAAAGGTTTACAAATAACAATGCTTCCATTGAAGGGCAATAAGAGCTGTAATCGATCAATTTTTGTGCGGCTAAAAAGAACAACAAAAGGACAACAAACAAAAAATCCATTAAAACTTGTCAGAAAACGCTGTCGAAGCCGTAAAGCCATATTTTGGCCCTCAAAATATGTTCGTTTGCACCTTCCTCAAACACCGATAATGTAGTGTGAGGTCTTTCATTAATGAGACTGGGCAACATGTAAACAAATAAAGAAAAAATGGCAAAAGAATTAATACTTTTATTTTCGAAACAAAAAAAATTTCAAAATTATGAAAGCCATTAAGTACAAAACGAATTAATTAAATAGGTTCATTTATTCGTCCAAGGAAAACCTTGAGACCTGCAATTATCCAGAATAGGTCTTGCGTCTACAAACAGAACGTCAAATATGACAAAAATCAGGTTAAATTACTTTTTTTTGTAAAAAAAACCGGTGTCGAAGCCAGTAAGGTCACAACAAATTCTTTAAATAATATAAGATTTTGGAACAACAATTCCTTTTGACACCTTCCCTACGCCAATGATGTTGTATTTGACTAGTAAATAACGAGACTAGATAACAAAAAGACGATAAAAGGAACAACCTTGCGAAGTTAAAAAGTTTTTTGATTTTGGAAAACAATTGTTTTCAAAGTGATGGAGGCCATCAGCTATCTACTAATATCAGAATACCGGCTCATCTATTTTTTTTATCAAAAATCAATGAAACCTGTTATACAGGAAATTTTATAAGACTAAAACAGCAAAGTAAAAACGACAGCTAAAGAAATAAATTTAAAAATTCAACTAAATTCTTCAAGAAAGAATTGTCGAAGCCGTTGAAATGATAATATATATCTTTCAGGATTTGAAGATGTTCAATTTTGTCTTATTTTGAACGTCAATAATGTGATATGAGAACTGTCTATAATGGGATAATGTGACAAACAAGAAAACGTGAAAAACTGGCAAATATCTGAAAATAAAAAAAAGTGTATTCTAGTAGTATCAAAGCCCAGAAATCAGTAATTTCAGGCTCAAAAATGAAACAGAAAGAAAATTTTAAATCAATAGAATTAAAAAGCAGTCTTTCTTGGCTTACACTTTACTACAAGTTGCCCAAATTAAGAAAAAATTAGAGGAAAAGTTCATTAAACCATTATTTATTTAGAAATCAAAGTCAAAAAAACCAAAAACTTTCAAGTAAAAAACTAAATACATTAGCCTGGAGCTGCTTAGGAAGCCAATTGAACCTTTCACTCCTGAGCTTTGAGTTGATATGTTCTGTTCTTTAATTAATGTAAAAAAGATCAATGTAAAAAGATTGTAACATTCCAAGATCGGTCTAATGCCAGCTCTACTAATGCTTATTCGAATGTTATAGATGTAAATAATTTGTTAGTCAAAAATTCAAAAATAAATTCTGCGTTTTTGATAATCAACGAGTAAAGTTAGCAAAAAACGGCAAAATGATAATTACAGAGCTTTCTCAACAGAATTTGAAGTAGGGATAGCCCCCTTTCGAGTCTACAAAGATTGTTTTAGTGTCGTTTGGTGTGTACTTCCGGCAAATTTGATCAAAGTGGACTAAAGAAGCTTATTTCGAGCTGTTTTTGATGAAAAAGGCGGAATTTTGAAATATTTAGCCCAAAATTTTGTCCAAAAAATTAAATCAAAATAATCAACAATAATTTTTTTGTCTTAAAAAAAATCAACAACACTACTCTTAAAAAATTTAGGCAAAAATTTGAGCAAAAATTCCGGAAAATGTGAATGAAAACAACGGAATCCACTCTACGTTTCTCAGAAGTTCAAAGCTCGATAACTCCCTGTAAAAAACGACAATAAAAAAATCTTTTTAATTCCATATTCTACGCTGGACGAGCTTTCTAATGATATAAGTCTCAACTCTCTACGATGAATATATTAATCGGCCAAAAATTGTCTGAACAAAAAAAACGCATTTGAGTATGTAGTTCCTCCCCCCTCAAGAGGGCTCGGATTAATTATCTGAATTATTTTGAAATCAGAAAATTTTTTGATATTAATATTATTATTATTATTATTATTATTATTATTATTATTATTATTATTATTATTATTATTATTATTATTATTATTATTTTTATTATCATTAAAACTATCGACGTTTTTTTTACTGTTTGTAGTATTTTCATGGTTTCGTGGGCTGTTCAAAGGAGATTTTGACTCCATTAGCACGACCTTATAGACAAAGGCAAAAAATACATTAAAAAGACTGTTTCTGTTCAAAATTTTAACAAAGTGAATGCACATAAAATACACATTTATTTCCTTGATGTATCAATGAATACATGCGATAAAATCTAAGGATTATGTTGAAGGTAGCAACAAGTGGATCCTCCAAAACCTGAAAGACAATGAGCGCCTCGTTAGCAAAAAGCTTTCAGAAATTTTCTGCCTACAAATACCTTGTTCATTATTTTCGTAACTGGTTTATTGATGCCATGGGAGGTTAGTTGTTTGCTCGGCTGTGGTGAAAAATATTTGTTTAAGGACCCCAAAATGTCAGAGAGTTCTGTTGCAAGTAGTTAATAATTATAGGAATGTGCAATTTTTCGTTGCTTTTGCTGCGTGTGGTACGAAATTTTTCTATGACTTCGTCTAGAAACGACGTGTTAGGACTTTCACTTAAGTGCTGTCGATTAATTGATCTAACGAAAGAACTTCAATATTTATCTGGCGTAGATGTCGAAGGCTGTTAAAATACCATGAGTTTCAAACAGAGTAATGACACTCTCTCATTTTAAAAAAAATTTTGTGCACAATTTTTTCTGTATGATAAAATGGCTTTCAGTTTATAAAATGAACTGATTCCATGCACTAAAATTCCGTAATGTATTTTAAGTTGCAAATAGAAATGAAAGAGATATTGAAAATATCCATTAACATAGTTTACCATTGTTGAAAGTATAAATTTTTGCGTAAATGAAAATCTAATTTCAGTTCACTAGTGAACTGCACTCTTATGTATTTGAGGTTGCTGGAATCCAAAAGACAGATACTCTTCCATCAACAGATACATTTCCCATAGATTTTCGAAAATCTACTATTTGAATTTTGGAGAGTTTTAGAAG
>NC_134473.1:74678665-74728978 GCF_964194025.1 Convolutriloba macropyga | reverse complement strand
GTACCAAATGCTTTCTTTGTTTCAACAAATACCCAACATAATACCTTACTTCTCGCAAACCTCAAGTTTTCAGTTATTTCAAAAAGAGCTTCAGTAGTAGAAACACTAAGCTGAAATCTTAACTACTCTCCGTACACAATTTTGATTAGACAGTTCACGGCTCGCTCAAAAATTTTCCTCGAAGACGGCAAGAAAAAATAGGCCTACAAGTTTCAAATTTTCCTTTCGGGTCTCAGATGCTCAGACTGTTTTTCAGAACAACGGGGTCGAGAAAGTCCATGTGCTATTGGAGGACTTCTATTTGATACTTAAAACTGAGTCTCTGCGCTTCTCGTTTGATTTCTGGCAGAGTCATCTGCTTTCGCCTACCGACTTGCACATCGTGGTACTTTGGACAATTGACGTCACTGTTGTCGCAGGTGCTGAGTTCTAAATATAGAAAAATAAAAATTTACTTAAATTTCATTTAAACTATTTTTACTTTTACTGCATAATAACAGAAAATTACAGAAAGAGGAATAAGTAAATTTGTAAATATTTGTAAAATTTGTAAATTTGTAAATAAGTAAATATTTTTACTTTTACTGCATAATAACAGAAAATTACAGAAAGAGGAATAAGTAAATTTGCGTTTTTCAATGCTATCTTACACTCGTCAATGTTTTTTTTGTGATACGCTTGGTGAAAGACTCAAATACGTTAAACTCGGACCTTTGAATTATCAACTCTCGGATGCAGAAAAAAAGTACCGCTTAACATCGATCGAGAAATGGGCTATTTTTTGCTGTAAAATTAGATCGTTAATGTTCTTCTGAGTCAGAGAAAAGATTCAAAATGCAGGAATCAACGTGTACCTGTCAACCGAGATGATTGCTATTGTCCAAATCTGCAGCTTTAGCAGTCATTTACAGTGAAAGAGAAAGCAATAGGCATAATTTTTCTTTTCTGAGTAAGTTCAGTTATTTTTTAATTTTGTATTGAAACATTAGGTTGTTTTAACAGATCCAAGCAATGGTCTATTCAAGTCCATCGCGGTTGCAGTTTTTCAGTTCCTATCCTATTGCAGTTTTTCAGTTCATCGCGGTTCTAACAGCACTGAACATCAGCGAAAAGAACGGCTGACTAGGAAAAAACAACTATTGGTAGATCGTCAGAACATGTCGAAAACAGAAGAGGTCTATGACTGGAACCCCGTGTAACACAGGAAGATAAAAAATGCATACAATAAAATGCTTGTTTTCTGTTCAATTGTTTGTATATTCTTGTTGAACATTAATCTTTAATTAATAAAGAAAGGTTTATCGATAAGTTCAATTGAAGCAGTTTCTCTCTGAAAAAGGATCATTTTCTTTATTTTGTCGCAAGCCTTTGAGAAAACTTCGTAAAAATTTTAACAATCTGTGCCCGTGACCTTGTTTTATATCTTTGAGGGACTGATTTTGACCTGTAAAACACCACATTTTTGAGGAAGTTGGCTAACGAAGATCAAAAAACTTTGCGAACCAAGAATTTAAAGTCAGCTCTTGAAAGAATTTTGACGATAGGTCATGAAGCTTAACAAGATTTTAGTTTGAAACATGTTTCTCATCCTACATCCCTACATCCTTTTAAATAGAAATCACTATTGTCGTCCTCCAAATTGATGGAAATTTTTGAAGTTTTTCATGTTAATTAAGATATTTTTTAACAAACTGGAAATCTGTTTGCAAGATTTTAAGAACGCTGGGATTTGTTCCTCTTCTGCGTTTTTGGTCACATTTAGCTACATGAGCTCAGCTTTGCTGTATTGTTTGGAATTTAATGATTTTCTCATAATAACTGTTAAATAAAGTGAGAACCCTATTTGCCACAAGACATCTAACAAGAACTTGCTAAGCGTTTTTGTTTTATTTGTTGTCTTTAGAATTTTCATTTCATTTAACAGATCAGAATTTCTTCTCCTAATCCAGGGGGATAACATATGACGTTTGATTTGCACTGGAGGGTATTCTTCGACGTCTTCGAATAATCATTTTTTCCAAAGACTAACCATAATGTCTACGCTTGAATAGCAGTCTATATTCAAATAAATTGTTGGAGAATTAATTTCTTTGTATAAAAATTTCGTATTAACATTTCAGGAGAAACTGTTAAATGCTAGTCAACTTGCGGTAGTATATTTTAAAACCCACAATCTACGATTATCGGTTGTTCTTGTTTTCAACCATTATCTCAAACAATCAAATGAAAATACTTTGTTTTGTGTTGGTTTGGTTTAATTGGATTTCTGATTCGGTCTAACATTACCTCTACCATTATAAGGGATGAAATTTTTCTATTTGCTGTCAATTTTTGCACTGAGATTGTTGCTTTTTTGATTGGTTGATTTGTTTAAACTAACCAGTTCTCATGCACATAAAAAGATATAAACTGGAGAAGGGTTGAAATTTTGTTGGATTAAGATATCTTCGAGCATGCACATCTACTTTGGAAGATACAGGAAAAAGAGACTTTTCAAATGAAACCGTATGAAAGAACAGATGAATATCGTTAATTTAAAACAATAAAAAATAACGCATTTAAAAATTATAAAAATACCTCTCTCATAATTCGATCGCTCAAGGTTAAAAACTTGTCAGTAAATCTTTCCCCAACTTATACAAGCATTGCATTAAGCTAAATTTAGTAGCCCTATTCAAAAATTCAAATCGTAAAAAAATTAGATGTCAATTGCTAAACAAGATCAGGGATTCTAACCTATTCAAGTGAAGCCCAAGAATTAGGGAAATTGCTTGGCAACTTAATCACGGAGTTAAGAAATGCTGAAAACTATTCAAACCTTTTTTTTACTTTGGTGGAACTTCTGTCGGTCGTGTTAAATTAACACAGGACATTTAAAAAATACAGAACCTAATGCAATTAAATTTTTGTTGCGTTTTTTTTCAAAGAAAAAATGACTGGAGGCTATGAGAAACTTAGACATCGAAAGTTGTTGGGACCTTCTTGGGCCGTACTTAAGAAAAAATTTGATATAGGTGATTTGTTAACATACTTTAAAAACACCTCAGTTGGTCATGATACCTTACCATTATGTTTACAGCTTGTAAAAAAACACTTGTTATCATGTACGAAATGCTTCGAACCAGTTATATTTAGTAGTAGTAGCACTAACTCTTTACCTCTTGTCTTCTTAAAGGTTTTTCATCAATGGTGCTACCTGATCATCAAAGTACCAGTATTCTAAACGCAGAACAGCACGGCTTTAGGAAAAGTTTCTCTACCATGGATCCTATTTTATATACCACAGACTTTCTGTAGTTTGAAGGCTCAAAAACAAATTGTTGCAACACTTTTTAAAGTCAATTGGAAGATTATGGCTCAAACTGGCACTAAATCCTAATAAATATTAAAAAACTAAGCTTTTCGAGGTTCGCTATAGTTTTATTACGATCATTTCTCAGCAACCAACAGCAACGTGTTAAACTGAATAATAGCTTCTAGTAATGCATAACTACAAAACAGGGAATGTCCTACAAAGCATTACTTTGTCCTCGCTTTCTTCTGCTTTGCATAAATAAGCTCCGTTCAAGTCTCCGAGAAAACTGCAAACCATGTCCAAAGCGCTCTTGATGCGAATACAAAAACCAAATCATCGATATTAAAAAAATAATTTAAGAGCAGGAAACTTGATGCCAAAAAATTGTTTTGATTGAAATAGGCAATATCTTGAAACATCAAAAAAATTGATACACTATCTTCTGCAAACTTTTCCAAAGGAATGAAGGTATCATTCAGGACAACAACAAAAATAATTGTAGCAAATACTAAAGGGTCTTTAATGGTTAAATAACTTGGCGCTATAATTGGCTTATCCCCCCAATTCATTGAGGAAGTGAAAGTCATTCTAAGAAAAATGGCAGACGCATTAAATCCTATCCGAACGGAGAAACGAGCATTATGATGACAATCTTTGCTTTAGGAATGTTCAATAATGTATCTTTCAATCTATTCGGTCATTTTGTGTTCAATATGTGCGAACATCTCTATCAGACATCTACAAAGAATTTGTGAAGCATTTTTGTTTTTTTTGTTGTCTTTAAAATTGTCATTTCATTTAATCGCTCATATGTTCTTCTGCTCGTCCTGGGGGATAACATCTGAAGTTTGATTTGCACTGGTAGATATTCTTCGAAGTCTTCGAATAACCTTTTTTTCCCAAAGACCAACCATGATGTCTGCGCTTGAATAGCAGTCTATATTCAAACAAAAAATTGGAGAATAATTTTTTTTGTATCAATATTTTGTTTTAACGTTTCAGGAGAATATATTAAACGGTAGTCGACTTGCGGTAGTCTATTTTTAAATCCACAGAGATCTACTATTTTGGGTTGTCCTTGTCTTCAGCCATTATCTCAAACAATAAAATGAAAATACTTTGTCTCATGTCGGTTTGGTCAACAGGATTCCTGATTCGGTCTAACATTACCTCTACCAATATTACGGATGACTTTGTTTATTTGTTGTCAATTGTTGCACTGAGATCTTATTCGAACTGTTAATTTGGAAGAAACACGAAAAAAGGTTTTCAAATGAAACCGTATGAAAGAACAGATGAATATTGTTCACTTAAAATAATTAAAAACAACGCATTTAAAAACTTTTAAAACTCCTCTCTCATTATTCGATCGCTCAAGTTTGAAGATTTGTTAAAAATTTTTCCTCAACATATACAAGCATTGCGTTAAGCAAAATGCAGTAGTCCTATTCAACAATTCAAACAAAAAAATAGATGTCAATTGCTCAACAAGATCAGGGATTCTAATTTATTCAAATGAAGCTAAATAATTAGGGAAATTGCTTGGCAGTTTAATCAAGAGAAAACAAATGCTGAAATTTTTCAAACCTTTCTTTACTTTGGTGGAAACTGTGTCGGTTGTGTTAAATTAACACAGGACATCTGAAAAAAACAGAACTTGCTGCTATTAGGTTTTTGTTGCGTTTTTTTTTCAAAAAAGGCTACGAGAAACCTTAACAACGAAAGTCGTCGGGAGTTTTTTGGGCCGTACTTAAGAAAAAATTTAATATGTTGATTTTTTAACATATTTTAAAAACATCTCAGTTGAACATAAATCCTTTCTATCTTGTTTACAGCTTGTAAAAAAACACTTGTTATCTTGTACGAAATGCTTCGAACCAGTTAAATTTAGTAGTAGTAGCGCTAACTATTTACCTTTTGTCTTCTTATAGGTTTTTCGTCAATGGTGCTACCTGATCATCAGAATACCAATATTCTTAACGCAGAACAGCACGGCTTTAGGAAAAGTTTCTCTACCATCCATCTTAGTTCATATACCACAGACTTTCTGTAGTTTGATGGATCCAAAGCAAATTGTTGCAACATTTTTAAACTCATTTGGAAGTTTTTTGCTGAAATTCACACTAAATCCTAATAAATTTTGAAAAACTAAACTTTTTGAGGTTCGCTGTAGTTTTATTACGATCATTTCTCAGCAATCAACAGCAACGCGTTGAACTGAATAATAGCTTCTGGGACTACACAACTACAAAACAGGGAATGTCCTACAAAGCATTACTTTGTCCTCGCTTTTTTCTGCTTTGCTTAAATAAACTCCGTTCAAGTTTTCGAAACAACTGGAAATTATGTCCAAAGCGCTGTTGACATGAATACAAAAACGAAAAATTGACATTCGAAACAGTAATTTGAGAGCAGGAAACCTGTTGCCAAAAAACTTGGAAATAACTTTTTTTTAAATAGGCTATATCTTTCAACTTCAAAAAATTTGATACATTAACGTCTGCAAACTTTTCAAAAGGAATGAAGGTATCATTGAGGTCAACAACCAAAGTAATTGGAGCAAATACTAAATAGTCTTTGATGGTTAGATAACTCGGCGTTATAATTGGCCTCTTCACCAATTCATTGAGGAAGTGAAAGTCATTCTAAGAAAAATGGCAGACTCATTAAAACCTATCCAAACAATTTCAGAGAAAAGAGCATTATAATGACAATCTTTGCTTTAGGAACGTTTAATAATGTATCTTTTAATCTGTTCCGTCATTTTCTGTTCAATGTGTGCGAACATCTTTTTGGCAATTGGGAAAAAACTCAGGTTTAGAAACCTGTTGCAATCAATGTATATGTACGCTGTCACCAGGTTGAAATTAAATCACAAGATCCCCTACCTTTTTAAGTCTCCTGCATAAAAAATTTTTTGCGAATACAAAAAAAGTGTTACTGCGAGTTTCGCGAAACCTAGCCATTCTTGCGATAATTTTGAGAAATTAGATCAGGGCTGTTAAAAAGTTCATTTTTTTAAGTATTGAAAGTTGGAATGTTTTACCTATATATTTGAAGTCGGAAATTCTATTGAACACTGGTTTTTTTTTCAGCTTCAAATGAACTTTTTATCGTTCTTTTTGTTGATCATTCCATTAGTCATAAATGGGTTGTAGCTGGAAGGACTTCAGTATTGGACGTTAATTCTGATTTTCGATTGAGCTTCTATTGTTTTCGAAGTAAAAATTGCTGATGCTCGCACTAGGTAAATTTGTATGCAAGTAAGTTTGTGTCTGCACATAAGTGGTCTAAATATACCAATAAAATATTTTATCTCTAGGGTGATCAAATATAACAATTTTACGGACTGCAAAATGGTGTTAGCTAACCAAGATCAAAACTTTGCGAACCAAGACTTTAAAAACAGCTCATTAAAAAACTTTGACGCAAATTCATGAATCTCAAAAAGTTTTTAGTTTAAAAATGTTTTTCTGGATATATTTAAATAGAAATCACTTTTCCCGTCCTTCAAATTGATGGACTTTTTTAGGTTTTTAATGTTAATTAAGATATTTTTCAGTAAAATGGAAACCTGTTTGCAAGAGTATAAAAATGCTGGAATTTGATCGTCCACTTGATTTTTGATCAAATTTAGCGACATGAGCTCAGCAATGATGTATTGTTTGGGATTTAATGGTTTTCTCATAATAACTGTTAAATAAAGTGAGAACACCTACTTGCCACAAGACTTTTATCATGAACTTGCAAAGCGTTTTTGTTTTATTTGTTCCTTTTAGAATTTTCATTTCATTTAACAGATCAAAATTTCTTCTGCTAATCCAGGGGGATAACATATGACGTTTGATTTGCACTGGAGGATATTCTTTGACGTCTTTAAATAACCATTATTTCCAAAGACTAACCATAATGTCTACGCTAGAATAGCAGTCTACATTCAAATAAAATGTTGGAGAATTGTTTTCTATGTATCAATATTTTGTTATAACGTTTCAGGAGAAACTATTAAACGCTAGTCCACTTGCAGTAGTCTATTTTTAAACCCACAGAGATCGACGGTTTTGCGTTCTCCACGTTTTCAGTCATTATCTCCGGTTCTGATCTAACACTGATTTCTGATTCGGTCTAACATTACCTCTACTATTAGTACGGATGAAGTTTTTTTATTTGTCATTTTTTGCACTGAGATTGTTGTTTTTTTGATTGGTTGATTCGTTTAAAATAAAATAACCAGTTCTAATGCATTCTAATAATTTGATCGCCCAAGTTTGAAAATTTGTCGAAAAATTTTCCTCAACATATACAAGCATTGCGTTAAGCAAAATGCAGTAGTCAACAATTCAAATCGTAAAAAATTAGACGTCAATTTGTCAACAAGATTAGTGATTTTGACGTATTCAAATGAAGCTTAATAATTAGAAAAATTGCTTGGCGACTTAATCACGGAGAAAAGAATTGCTGAAAACTAATAAACCTTTTTAAATTTGTTGGAACTTCTGCGGTCGTGTGGATTGAACGCAGGACATTTGAAAAAATACAGAACCGAATGCAAAAAAAAATGAATGGAGGCTATAAAGAAACATAGACATCGTAAGTCGTCGGGAAATTTTTGCGTTTTACTTAAGAAAAAAGCTGATATACTTTATATCTTAACACATTTAATAAACACTTAAGTGGAGCATGAAACCATATTATCATGTTTAGAGCTCGCAAATAAAACCCTTGTCATTATGAACGAAATGCTTCGAATCACTTAATTATAGTAATAGTAGACCTGACTCCTTTATTTCTTTTTAAGGGGTTTTTATCACTGGTGCTACCTGATCATTAGAATACCAGTATTCTAATCAAAGAACAGTTCGGATTTAAAGAAAGTTTTTCTCCACCATCGATCTTATTTTATATACCAAAAACTTTCTGTGGTTTGATGGATCAAAAACAAATTTTTGCAACATTTCATAAAATCAATTGGAAGCTTTTGGCTCAAAATAGCACAAAATCCTAATAGAAATTGAAAAACTAAGCTTTTTGAGATTCGCTGTAATTTCATTCCGATCATTTCTCAGCAATTAACAGCAACGTGTTGAACGGAATAACGGCTTTTAGAGCTGCATAACTAAAAAACAGGGAATGTCCTACAAAACGTTACTTTGTCCTCGCTTTCTTCTGCTTTGCATAAATAACCTCCGTTCAAGTCTCCGAGAAAACTGCAAATCATGTCCAAAGCGCTCTTGATACGAATACAAAAACAAAAACATCGATATTCAAAAAAAAAATAATTTAAGAGCAGGAAACCTGTTTCCAAAAAAAATGTTTTGATTGAAATAGGCTATATCTTGAAACATCGAAAAATTTGATACATTATTGTCTGCAAACTTTTCCAAAGGAACGAAGGTATCATTCAGGACAACAACAAAAATATTTGTAGCAAATACTAAAGGGTCTTTAATGGTTAAACAACTTGGCGCTATAATTGGCTTATCCCCCCAATTTATTGAGGAAGTGAAAGTGATTCGAAGAAAAATGGCGGACGCACTAAAATCTATCCGAACGGAGAAAACAGCATTATGATGACAATCTTTGCTTTAGGAATGTTCAATAATAAATTTTTAAATCTTATCGGTCATTTCCTGTTCACTATGTGCGATCATCTCTTCAGCAATTCGGAAAAAACTCAAGTTTACAAACTTGTTGCAATAATGGTAAATGAACGCTGTCACCAACTTGAACTTAAATGACAGGATCCTAGTAGTTGAAGTCTCCTGCATAAACATTTTTTGGAAATAAAATAAAAGTGTCACTGCGAGTTTCCCGAAAACTAATCATTCCTGTGATAATTTCGAGAAAGTAGATCAAGGCTTTGCTAAATTTTTTTTTACTATTGCATGTTGAAATGAGTTACCTATAACTTTTAAGCCAGAAAATCAATAGGGCACTGGATTTTTTAAGCTTCCACGTTTTTTCAATCTTTTTTTTGTTGATCATCCCCTTAGTCATAAATGGGGTGTATCTGGAAGGAATTCCGTATTGGACGTTAACTCTAACTTCCGATTGAGTTCATAATGTGTTGAAGTAAAGATTGCTTATGCTCAAACTAAGTACATGTGTATGCAAGTCCGTTTATGTCGGCACATAAGTGGTCTATGTGTACCAAAAAAATGTTTTTTCATCGAATATAAAAACCGTATGAAAAACTCCTCGATTTACTAACATGTTCGGCCAGAGAGGCTGACGTCCGAGACTTTTCAAGTATTCAAAAAATTAAATACTGGCGTTTAAATACTGGCGTTTAGAGCAGGTAATGTCTTTTGTGTTGTAGCCGTCGGTTTTGAAAAAAATAGAGACTAAAATCCCTGAAACTTAAAATCCTTGTTGGGAATTAAGAGCGACTTGAATGAAAACTAAATTCGCTCACTTGATTTCGCCAGTTGAACGCTATACCATTGAAGCGATATCAGTTTGACCAAACGAAAAGCGAAGTTTGTGATAGCATTGCCTTTCGCTTTGGTTAGAACACAGTGAGGATTATATCACTATGCGCAAGCAATAAAACTTCACTGTGGCACATGCTTTCCACTGTCCAAAACGAGATACACCCCATATGAGATATAATGAACTTCGCGATTCCTTTACAAACTTGTTAAATGACTAAAGGAAATTAAAGAATTTCAAATTTCCCGAAAGCGAGCCATTCCTGAGATAATGTTGAGAAAACAGATCATTGTTTTTAAAAAATCGGTTCCTTTAAAACTATTGCATGATGGAATGAGTTACCTATATCTTTGAAGTCAAAAAATCTATCGGACACTGGTTTTTCTCAAGATTCCAAACTACTTTTTTATCATTTTTTTTGTTGATCATCACATTAGTCATAGATGGGTTGTAGCTGGAAGGTTGAACGTTAATTCTAATTTTCAATTGAGTTCATAATGTTTTCGAAGTAAAGGTTGCTGATACTCGGACTAAGTACATTTGAAGGCAAGTAGGTTTGTGTCTGCATATAAGTGCTCTAAAAGTACCAATAAAATGTTTTTCATCTCAATTTATTGAACATAAAAACTCTATGAACAGCTCCTTGCTTTATTCACATAATGGCCATATCCAAACTCTAAATAATCAAAAGTTCTCCCTTGTTCATCGCAATTAAAGGTACCTCATCAGCTGTTGACAGCTACCCTTAACAATTATCAGTTGGACTGGTAAATTGATGTGGTGAGAGATTGATCTTCGAGATTGTACAAATATTCAAAGGTATAAATACTGATGGTTAATTTTCGACACTACTGTTGATAACTTTTGCATTTTAGTCGTCGTCTTGAAGATACTAGAGCTCAAAATACCTAAAACACAAAAACTTCGGTTGGAATTAAGAGCACCTCGAGTGGAAACGAGATTCGCTACTTTGACTTAGCCAGAGATAAAAATCGTCAGATTATCAACTTTGCTCCATTGGTGTTTTCAACCAAAATGATATTGTATCTACAAAAATTATAACGATTAGGCTTTTTTCAATCTTTGAATTGGTCAGTATGTTAAAATCAAACTTTTAGAGCTTTTGAAAGTCTTCGTTTTTCCATTTTCAACACAAGCAGCTAATTTTTCACTTTTGAAATTTTGACGGACTGTTTTCCGAAAGTAGCGTAATTTTTTGCTTTTCAGCTGCATATTTTATTTGTTAACGTATTTTCAAACAAGCCGACTCACATTTCAGACTAACACTTGAGTGTCAGCTCATGCACCCGGTTTTTGTCCCGCGTGTTTAATTTTGGTTTTCCTTGCGTTATGTGCAATGCCTCTACGTTAAACAATTTTTTAGTGTTGCTGCACTGGCCAATGATCCGCCAAATCGATGCCTTTGACAATTCACGGCAGTTGCTTACATGCAGTTAGATAGGTGAATCAAGTTTCTGCTTCTTTGTCATCCTCGTGGTTTTGTGACGGAAAGTTTTACTAACAAGGGTGGATTCACATGCTCTACAAGAAAGTTCTTAATTCACGTGAGATTTCAAGTTGTTATCGAATTTCGACGTAAGCCAATGCATGCAAGTTCTCACTTTCTTAGTTGAAAACAAATATTTAACCGAGATATGTGTTCTAGTTTTTATTTCAATTGGAAGCCTAAATTACCTCTGAATTGCTTCAAAGTTGTTATTTTCTCTTAAATCTTTTCTCTAATGGTGTATTGTTCTTTCTTGGTATTTGAGACTTTCTGTTTTCCCACAACAAGCGTTGAGAGGTGTTCGTTTGCGAATTTTGCGTTTAGTTTTTAGGGTACTGTATACCCTGTTTGTTTTAAGTGCTACTTCGAAACTTTTACAATTACTCGTGCAACGGAAAATACTATGCACAGTGCCTTGTACAATGTGTTTCTCTTGTTTTTATGGGGCAAAACTAAGAAAATTATAAATTATCGGGTTATCAGTAGGCTAACGGTACCATTTCAATTAGATTTCATTTTCCTTGCTAACACACATGTTCATGTCAAGAAAAGATAGTTCGCCGTTTGCATCTACTTTTTCTAATGTAAACTGAAGGTTTCTATGCAATGCGTTAGTTTCTTCGAGCAGTTCTTGGCTTGTTGAGTGATTTTTGTGTTCTCCAATTCTCTTCTTAAATATGTCTGTCATGATTTCGAGATCAAACATCATCTTCAGCCGTTGCATGTGGAAACTTTGCTCTTAAATCAACGATGACTGTTGACGATGCAAGATTAGATCTCAAGGCCAACGGACTTTGGGCATCCAATTTCAACAAATTTGTTTTGATGACAAAATTTTCAACCGCCGCTGGCAAAAGAATGGCCTAAAGGCAGTAGAGAAGCCTACAAGTACCATGAATACATTAAAAAGAACAAATATTAACAATAAGTAATTGTTTTTGAGAAAGCAACGTTTTGTCCACTTGTCTTTGCATGCACTGGTGTGGAGCTGGCCCATCAGCTTCAAAGGCGTTGAAAAATCTGGCGTCAAAATTCTTTGCTAGAAAAAAAGATAGTTACGCTGAGATCATATCATATGTCAGAACAAAAATCAGCTTTGCTATCCTAGGGAGTTCCATCCTCATTTGAGGCTCAAGGGCGCATAGTTGGCTCCAATTTTCTGATGCTTCAATGGGAGCTGTGGTTGAACAAGGTAAGCTGCTGGTTTGATTAATCTACTTATGCCACTAGTTGTTTGTTTTATAATGCTGTGTATTCGGTTTTACTATTTTATCAGCTGATGGTTGTGATAAGATTATCATTTATTTGATAGGTTTGAACAATACAAAATGCTTCATGAAAACGTAGTGCCTGTAGGGCACCAACCAGCTAATATTCACGGCGTTGGGGACGAGCATTTCTTAGTTTAGCTTTTGTTGGTTTGAAAGGGACGATATCCCTGAACTTTAAAATGTGTTCGACCAACTGGACTTATGTTGTTGTAAGGGTACGAATAAAGTTTTTTATCTCTCAAATAACTGTTATATGATGATTGTATGAAGAAAGATTCAAAGTTTTCAGGGGTGTTATCATTGTGTCTATACATTGAGCTGCACTACATTTTGTACTTGTTAGCTTCGCCAAACGATAAGTATGATGTAAACCTGGACTCCCAAATAATAATCACCACCCTATACACGACCAAATGTAAAAGCAGTATCTTGCATCGTCAGGTCTTAAAAACTAGTTTAGTTGAAGATTTACAGTTATGCATACATACAGTAACGGTTCTTAATCATCTATTCACAGTTTTGAATTTTTCTAGAAGTCCAGTAGGTTTTCGCATTAAAATTTGTTAAATTTTAGAAGATTTTTACAACTGTTAAAAGGAGACTTTCTCTCTATAAATTTTCAATGATAAAATTTTGTTTTTGTGATTAATTGTTCCTTGCGCACATTATAATTCAAAAAAATGTTAGACAGAACATGCTTTTAGCACTTAATAAGTCAATGTTAACTCCTGGCTCTTGTATTCGTCCCGCGTATTTAGTCGTGGGTTGCGTCTACTAATGTGTAGAGGTTCTATGGTCATAAGTTTTTCGGTATCCTAGCACTGATCCGTTATTTTATAATTAAAGGCTGTTAGTGCCCCACAGCATTCCGCAACATTTTGACACACCGATGAATCATGTTTTTCATGCTGGTCATATTCCGACCGCGAAATTTTTTTAGTCAAATGTCGATAAGTTTGGCCTACATAAATTGTATCGCATCAACTCCTGAGTTTGTAGACCTGGAGATATCAGATTGCTATCAAAACTAGATTTCAGGGACGGTAAGCATGTTCGTAAATTTCGCAAAGACAAAAGCCGTCAAATTCAGAAGAAGAGGTCGACTAGCAAAAGATGATAAACTTTTTCTATCTGGCAGAACAATCATGTACACTAACACTTTGTTATCTGGGAGTCATCTTTTCAATTTTCTTGTAACCATGGCACCACTTAAACCACTTTGTTAATGAAGACTTCAAGCCGTTGCAAACCTAAATCAAAATGTCAACTTGCAGAAAACCAACTTTAATTGTGAACATCGTCTGTTCAATTCAAGTGTCTTTCCGGAGGCCACCTATGGCCTCAATTTTTACACTGACGATCTATTTGAAATAGAGATAAAAACACTACGCAAAATTGAAGGATTTCTATAGAAAAGCTAGCGCAGAGTGAGCAAGTACACTTTGACAAGAAGTTTTTTGGAAAAATTAATGTTCTTTGACCAGCATGGGCTGAAAGATTGTCGCCCCTAACACAAGAGCAATGTTTTCAATTGCAATGTTTGCAGTTTTGTATGGAAACTGTTTCCACAACTATTTCTGCTGCATGGAATGCTGTTAAAATAGGGAGGAAAACTTTGCGTCTAGAGATTTTGTTAAAAAACTATATCTGATGATCATATACTTTATTGCGCTTCACTTTTGAAACTGTCACAACTCATGTTTTATGGACTCACAAATTGAACTTCTCAACAACACTGTTAATAATTGACATTGTAAATAACATTTGTGTGTAAATTTTCCAGTGGGATCTGACATTCAGTTCAGTTCAATACAACAAAAAATTACACGTTGTGAAGATGGTAGTTGTTATCAACAACAACTTAATTTGGGTGGGGTTTATCGTTCGAATATGCTAATAAAACATGTTTTTTGTCATTTAGATTTCGATTAAATATATTAGTTTCTTTTGATTGCGAGTGGTTTGTATGATTGTGTTTTGTGTTCTGAGGCTCTTGTCGAAAATCACTTCCGTTCTTTTTCGACAAAAAGAAGTCATGTCGGTGACATCCTTGGCCCCAATTGTAAACAAACAAACAAAAAAGAGCAAAAGAATATCCCAAAAATAAATTGGCGTGAAAAAAGGACTGCAAATAATATAACGGTGCTTGACTATAGATTGCAAAAGAACGAGAACGAGAACACAAAAATAATTCATTTGTTTATTAAGACTTTGCTTAGCTTGACGACTGGTCTTACTTTCTCAGCATGTGCAGTTCTCAGTTTCTCGGAGCTTACAACACCATCTGAACAGGGTAAAATTCTATAACTTTTGCAAGAAGCCAGAGACCTCGTGGCGTGAAATCTTCAAGTAGCCAAACCAAATAATAATTTAACTTGAAGTTTTCAGAAGTTTTGTTCCACTTCGACCTTGTCTGTTGACTAGGGATGTATTTGCGAAGGAATCTATTCTAAAAGTGCGAGGCTAGTTCTTGAGCAGATTTCCATAATTTGGATCCCGTGATTTTTTGCGTTTCGAAAAGACCAAGAGGGTAGTTAACTGACGCTCTTCCGAGTAGAAACTGGTTAGGCGTGAGAGGCAGATGATCGTTAAATTCACTCAGAACATTCGTTAGATGTCTAGAATTCATATTGGACTCAATCTTACATACCAGTGTCCGGCAAATATCATCTGATAGGGTTCTAGACCCAATTACTTTGTACAGAGATAACTTAAATATCTGCACTAGGCGTTCCCAACTTCCAACGAAGTGCGGAGCCGCAGGAGGGTTAAACACTTACTCAATTTCCACTTGCATCAGATGCAATTGACTTGCAAAATCGTGACAATCTCTCAGGTTTGCAATACTGAACTGCAAAGAGTTATTTGATCCAACAAAAGATTTTCCTCAGTCGGAAAACAACCTTTTTGGTTTCACTCTACGGCTAATGAAGCGACGGATGCAATTGATTGTTGAATCTGTTGTCAAGTCGACGACAACTTCTAGATGGACAGCGCGTACTACTAAGCACGTGAAAGGAGTATGTATCTAGGCCTGTGTCTTCCATGTTCTTTAACTGGAAAGGGTCCTACGAATTCTAAGACTAAGGTATGAAAAACGTGAAGATTTTTTTGCTCTTGGTAATCTGAAGTCTGGGAGGTCAGCAATTGGGGGGCAGCTACTTTTTGGATCATACGTCTGCACTAAATACATTGTCTAACTGTTTGTTCTACTACCGCCCTGCACCTAAGAATCCAATAAAGTTCCATTAATGATCTTCTAGTTCGTTCTGTTCCACAATGCTTGATTGTTTGGTGAATATGTTTTATCATTTTTCTAACCCTCTGATTGTTTTCATCTAGGATATGCGGGAAGCGCGCAGTTTCTAGACTCAATGCTTTAGACAATCGTCCTCGAGCACACAAGTTCTGGTTATGGTCGACGAATGTTGATAAGGAGACAATTCTACTGGTTGAGGATACTGCGATACTTTTTCTTAAGTCCGAAATTTTGGATTTAAAATCTTGATGTTGGGCGCTTTTTATCAAATAATTGTAAGCTTTTGTATAATGAGCTAGCGACAAAATGGAATCCTTTTTTTCTGCATTTATCTGCAAACAAGAAGCAAAGCGCCGCAACTCTAAGTAAACGATTCCAGTTGCTAAAACGCGATACGTCAATTTGGCTTTTCAGTTCTTTTGATTGGATCTGCCATTATAATTTTAACATGTCGAGCAGAAACTAAATTTTCTTTGGGCACGTAATTTTATTTTGACACAAAATGATGGGCCTAATAGCCAACGTGAGTTGACTTTCATCTGGTGAACGTTGTAGCTTCGGGTACCATCGTCTGCGGGATTTCTGGTAGACGAATTGTAGAACAAGTCTTGGTCAGAGGAAACGTCTAAAACTTTGGCTAGTCTGTTGGCAATGAAGATCCGATGACGAATCTCAGGTGTCCGTAGCCAATACAAAACGGTTGTACTATCAGACCAAAAAATTTCCGTTTGGACTTCAATATCCATCTCATCTTTGACAAATTCAGCTAGTTGAGCACCATATACTGCAGCCTGTAGTTCCAAATTAGGAATCGTCATTCGTTTTATTGGCGCAACTCTTGCTTTACCAATCACAAATGCAACTGAGACGGAATCGTCAATGTGTTCAATTCGTAAACTGACTGCTGATAATGCTAACTCGGATGCCTTTGTTAACGTGTGTAGTTCAACCGATGAAATCGGTATCTCGTTTAACAATTTGCGAGAAAGATGTACATCCTGAAAAGACAAAAGTTCTTTTTTCAGATTCTCGAAATCAGAATTCTCATCGAGCTGTAATGGCTTGTCCCGTTTTGGACCGTGGTTCCTTGCTGCTTGGAGAACTTTGCGGAATCTTATTGTAAAGAGGGCGATATTTCCTATGGCTTCAAAGATGGAAGCAACAAAGCGAAGTAGTTCACGCTGACTCGTTTTTCGTCGAGTTTGATCTTATGGAACAGTTTTCGCTCGATAACAAATGTATCTGCTTCTGGAAACCAGGGCAGACCAAGAACCGTCTGACTTTGTGGAGCGGATGTATCTGGATTAGGTCGGATATCCGGATTCAGCAGGTCAAGAACTTGTTGACTATTTGGTTTCCACTTCGTCAGATTGAAGCCACTTGTAGCAAAAACCTTGTGAGTCTCGTGGACAATGTTTGTAGCTTCATTTGCACTCGATACGGCAAGAAACAAATCATTCATGTAACTGTTCTGCTCTGTAAACTTTTGAACAATTGGATAAGTTTTTGTATTGTCCTGAGCAGATTTTGTGAGCGCGTAGGATGCTATGCAGGGTGAAACTGTTGCACCAAATATATGACTGGTGTATTCATAAGTTTCCACGTGTCCATTGTTCTTCCAGAGGAAGCGTAAGTAGGGTCGGTCTTTAGTGTCAACTTTCATTTGCATGAACATTTGTTCTATGTCTGCGCACAGCGCAATTCGAATCTCACGAAACCTCATAATGACACCATTTAAGTTGCTGAGCAGATATGGCCCTTTCAGTAAATTAGAGTTGAGGGACTGACCCTGGAAAATTCTGGAGGCATTTGCAACTCTACGAACCTTACCAGGTTTATTTTCATTGGTCACTGGGTGATGAGGCAAAAGAAGACATTAACTGTTAGAGATTCTAAATCCTGAACTTTAACAACGTATTCTTTTTCCAAGTCTGCGTACAGAGTAGCTTGGTACTTTCCCTTTAGTAGCGGATTTTTTAAAAAGTTTTTGATCTAGTTGTTTTAATGCTAACCATCTGTTGTTGGGAAGAAATGCACCTTGCTTCCAGAGGCGACCTATCTGATAATGACCGTCAATGATCTTGGTTGTGGACTCTAAAATTTCAATTGCTCTTTTATTGTTTTCCGACAAAATTTTTCGGGGCGATGCAAAGCCGAAATTTTCCACTTTCATCCAATCTTGGACCAATTTGAAAAAGGAGTCGTCCATATTAGGGCAGTTTTGCACCTGAGTATACTGTACAGGTGTAGACTTATTGGAAACTAAATTCGTATTTCCGGCGCACGCCCAGCCTAATGTTGTTTCAACGCCCCATGGGGCATTTTTTTTGGACCTTTTATAATTTGTTTATAGTGAATCAAGTCTAAGTTGTTAATGCCTTTAACAATTGAGACATTGTTCCATTCAAGTTCAAGAAAATTTATATGACTGAGATGATCATAGTTTTTGCACAAAGCGTTTATTTGAGCTACATTCACTGCACACATATTCAAATCTGGTACCGCCATAACATCATTAAGTATGACAGTTTCGATTGAGCTATATATTGGTTTTATGTCAAAGCAATCTTTAGAGGAATCAATTTCCTCAGTCGTGTGATAACCACTTAAAGGCATTTTATCTGTTTTTTCGAGGTTAAGACCAAGTTCTTAAGGTTGATTTCAGAAGTTGACTTTGACAGCTACCGTTGTCTAGATATGCGTATGTTTTCACAGACTGGTTTTCATTTACCAGTTGAACTGCCACAAAAGCTACCAGGCCTGTTCCAACAGATAGCACTGGCTTAACGTTTGAGTTTTTTTTTGTTCATATAATTATCGTGCAGGAGTGTGTTATGTCTTTTGCCGCAGCCTTTTGAGCGACACACACTTTTTGAATTGCATTGATCTACATGATGATGTCCAAAACAATTGAAACAAAGCTTTCGCTTCATTACATGATCTATCCTTTTCAAGGGACTCAGTGCTTGGAAATGCTGGCATTTTTAGAGGTATTGACAGTTTTCATTGTTCGGAAAAATAACGCTTTCTTTCGTCTTAGACTGAATTTGCATTTGTTCCCTGTAACTCAGGAATTGATGGTTTGGATTCGGGTTATCACTATTTCTAGTAGCGTGTGAAGTTTTCCAAACCATTTTAAGAACACCAATTTTTTTGAAAAATTGGCAAGTTGGAGTTTGCTGGTAAATCTCTGCATGCTTTTGCAGAGTTTAGAAGCCAATCAGCAAGCGCCTTTAAGGATGGCTGTGTGATAGTTTTTTCCAGGAAGTAACGGTTCCATTCGAGTCTGACTGGATTTTGTAATTTTGTTAAAGCTATGTTCATGTCGATGGTGGAGTCAAGATCATGAATAAAACCGAGTTGTTGAAAGGTGTCAACGAGCGTTAGAAGAAACGAGGAGTACTGTGTATAACTTTCCGGATTTGACAAGTATGGATTTCTAAAGTTCGATAATTTGTCAAGGAAAGCATTGACAATCCTCTTTGAATTGCCAAAATGTTCTTGCAGTCTTGATTGAGCTGCTGCGTATAAATCACCGATGTAACTATAGCCATCAACTAGTGCATTAGCTTCTCCTGTGAGCAATGATTGCAAATGGATCATTTTTTCATCTGACGACATGGAAGATTGGTCGATAGTTGCTTTGACAATGCTATACCAATTTATCCACTTCATTGGATCTCCGTTGAACGTTTCTGCGTGCAGTTTCGGGACAGATTGTTGGCAGCATACTGACATTGAGCTGGTTGAAAAATGGTTTGAGTTTTCCGCGTTTAGAAGTCCTCGATGTTCAAAATTATTATTTGATGCGTTACGATTTGTTTCAGGGAAAATACTCTGAGGAGAGGGCCAATTGAAGGATTGTATGTTAAGCAATGCTGATGGAGCGGCGTTAGAATCAAATACTAAGCTGCTTGCTGGGAGCAGAAAAACTGACATTGCTGTTCACAGCGGGTGCTGATGAACTGACGGCATATTGTTCCTGATCGCTGATATCATGACCAGGTTGAACTGGGTTAGAAAATTGAAAATTGGAGCTGTCCGGTGAACAACTAGGTCTTTTGGTGACGCGACGCCAACACTGAGACTGAAGTCCTCTCCAATATTAATCTGTGACTTCCTTTTGACGTATTTTTTGAAATTATTGATACACTTTTTAACTTCTACCTTAAGACAACTATGTTCGCGAGAACAATTGCTCTGTTCTGATGGATCGATCAGAATTATTAATTGGGACAAAACGGTTTCAAATTTTCGCTGCTTCTCTTTTATCTCTTCAACTGTTTCCTGTAGTATTTTAACATCTTCTGATTCATCTATTGAGGAGTTTAGGTAGTCTAGGTGAAAATGTATATTGTCCGTTATCATCATTCTGGAGAATTCAAGCATCTTCTGTTCTTGAAGTGTTTCTGGCTTTTCTTCAAAGAGGCGCTCTGTCGGAGCACTGGAAAATTGGTTAAGATTTCTCAAGATAATTGTTTCCTTCTGGTCGCTCTCGGAGTTAACAGTTGACCAAGTATCTACCATGACTAAAACATAGACTGTTTTCTTTACCTTGCTGGAGAAATTTTTTTTATTTTTGGCTTATGTACCTCCCACCAGATAAGAAACACCAAAATACTAACTGCTGGGCAATTATCTTGTACAAATATATTTGAAGGGCTACTTACCGTCGCTATCTAGGTGTTCTAAATATACCAGTTACCTACCTGTTAAATGCCTACATGTTACCTGCTAGATATCTGCTAGAAACCTATACAAAGTAGATCTAATGACGGATTGTTAATAATCCAACTAACAAACACTTGCTAACTTACCTGCAAACGTATACCAATTATACTTACCTCCAGGCTCCCAAATTTCACCTACCTAATACCTTCTACCTACCTGCTGCAACTTATGTCTACTTACTTTCCTATACCTACTTTGACCTACCTCTACCTGCTTATACCTAATTATACCTACTTATACTTACCTATACCTGCTTATACCTACATATAACTAATTATACTTACGTTCCAATGACCGGTAACTCTGTTGCTGGATACTTGCAATCTACCTGTAGTATCTTTTACCAATAAGTTCACGCCTATTAATGAAATGCAGAAAGGTTAAGAGAGTAATAAAGCTGGGGGAATTTGAGGTTTGTTTGGTACCCAAAAGAGACGAAAAGCAAAGATGGCGTGAGTGGTTTGGAAGAACAGGGAGTTTGGGGCGGATAAAAACCCAAAACTGGAAAGCAAAGAAAGAGCGGGTGGATGGGAAAGCAACCAACCTGGGAGGGTTTGAGGTGGGTAAAACCCCAAAACGAAGACGCAAACAAAGCGCGTGGGGTTGTGAAGGCAACCAACCGGGGGGAATTTGGAGGGGGTAAAACCCCAAAAACCAAAAGCAAAGAAAGCGAAGGGGAGGGGGAAGGCAACCAACCGGGGGGAATTTGGGGCGGGTAAAACCCAAAAACCAAATCAAAGAAATTGCAGAGGGTTGGGAGGGCAACCGACCGGGGGATCTGGGGCGGGTAAAAACCCAAAACCGAAAACAGAGCGTGCGGGTAAATAATAAGATAAATTTTTAAAGAGTGTCTTTTGATCTTTGAATCTGCTTTCAGTCTCTTGTGATGCTTTGCGAACTCTCTTGCTGTTACATTTGGACTGTTTTTGTAAAATTTCTAGATCTTTGGATACTGAAACTTCAAAAAAAAATTCATGGTGCAGATCAATTATTTTCCATTTCAATCAAATTTTTAGAGCAATACTTAGCTTTTTCAGGGGTTGAATTCGCTGCCTGATATGGTTGGGCGTGAAAATATGTTATCAAAAACAGCTTAATTTCGGTGGGGGTTATCGTTGGAATATGCTAATAACAAAAAACATGTTTTTTGTTATTTTGATTTAGATTAAATATATTAGTTTCTTTTGATTGCGAGTGGTCTGTATGGATTGTGTTTTGTGTTCTGAGGGTCTTGTCGTAAATAACTTCCGTTCGTTTTCGACAAAAAGAAGTCATGTCGGTGACAGTAGTCATTTCGCACGTTTTTTTTTCAATTTTTGCTTCAATTGCAGGCTGATGTTATATCGTTCGATAATTTTTTCTTACGAACAAAGACACTGCTCAACAACCTACTCAAGGTGTGCAGACAATACGGAAATCAGTTAAATAAATGCACTTAAACGAAAATCTACTGGAATTTTTTCGAGGAAGACAGATGCACGTGGAGAGTAGACTACAGATGTGGGAACTGTAATCCGATCTCAAAACTCAGAATAGACCAAAGATAAACTGGAGAGTGACTCAAGGGGTGCAAACTAATGGGCGCAATGCCCTAAATCCTTTACTACAAATTGGGGGGGGGACTCAACTCCTACATACAAGTATTAATTCTGACAGTCGTCAAGCATCAAATTAAATGCTGCCTCAATTTTTGTAATTTATTGATGCAGGGAAGTTATAATGTCGTGGTCAATGGAAGATATTCTGAAAATAATTGCTACTTGGCAAATCGAGCTGCTTGGCCAATCTTTTTGTAAAAGTGGCCATTATTTTAATCTTGACAACAGAATCAATAACAACACTGAGAGAACCCCTTCACAGTTATAACACAAAGCTGTATTTTCAGAAGCTATGTCTATTGGTGTTCCGATAAAAATTCTACATGAGGCTGAAGGTCATGTGATTACTATTGAAACGGCAACCGGAGAAGTCTATCGTGGTAAACTTCTAGAGGCCGAGGACAATATGAACTGCCAAATGTCTCAAGTACATGTAACTTATAGAAACGGACGAACAGCGCAATTAGAGCACATATTCATCAGAGGCTCGAAAGTGCGATTTTTCATTCTCCCTGATATGTTGAAAAATGCCCCCATGTTTAAAACTATGCAGAGGGGCGGCCAGAAAGGTGTTGGAATGGGCACTGGGCGAGGAAAATCAGGAATCTTAAGAGCTCAGGCTGCCGCAGGAAGAGGTCGAGGTCGCGGAATGGGCGGTGGACGAGGTGGCCCTCCTGGTGGGCGAGGTGGTCCCGGAAGAGGGGGCTATTAACTTCTGGAGAAATTTCTTTGTTTCGTTCAAATTCGTGTTGCTTAGGCGTTGTTATTTGAGGCGAATTCCTCTTTGATGCTTAGGCATGATTTAACAGTATCATACAAACAACATTTTAAGTCATATTATTTTATTACTATGTGATGAGTAGCAAAACTCGACTTGCAATATTCTGTTTCCGATCAATTGATCAACAAAAATTGTCGTGTTTTAATATATTGATGTTGTTTTTGAGTTGACATTTCTACGATGAGTTTTCTTAAATAAAGAAATACGACATTATTTGCTGAGAAGGATCTGCAGTTAAAGAGAGTTATGATAGTCGATCATAAATAACAAGTAGACAAAAATTGTTACGGTAGATAAAAGAAATTGAAATTACGTCTCTCAAACTGTGGGTGAACTTTGACTTATCTGATGTCCCTCTTAGTTGCACGTCTGCATAAAGCATTTAGGTGTTTTAAATCTGTCGAAAATGCGTATTGAATAATGGTAAGATGGAAACTGAAATTGGCGCATGCCCAAATGCCTTGATATCGCTCCTATTTTTAAGAATTTAAAGAATTTGAATTGTATTGGGGTGGTGTTTTTTATTACGACTTGACGAGGAGTATTGGTGATGCGTCTTTTTTGAATCGATAGTTTTTTGGAGTATTCAAAACAGGATGTAAATGTGAATGCCGCACGTGAATAGTAAGTGTTTCGATCAAACGGCTGAACGAATTGAAGAGGAGAGAGGGATTTTATGTACAGGCCGTTTTTTGATAGAGAGAGCAAAAAAAGTAGGTGTGAAAAGTTTTCGCTAAAAGAGCAAATTTTTTTGATCACGTGCAACTTTTTCGAAGCAGTTTTTTAGTTTTTAATTTACTTTTTCGGGTTAATTTAATTTAATTTCTAAACCCCATTAACAAGTCACTGTACATTTGGGATCAATTTTGACCACATTAAGCATATATTAGAGTTTTATAAGAAATTTTGAGCTAGTATTTGATTTCGCCGTTTTAGAAGCTTCTTCAGCGGTTCTTGTACTCTTTCATTTTTTAGTGTCTGGGATAATTGTTTTGGTTGAAAGTAATTTTTATGTTTGCGGCTTTTTGATTTTGTTTATATCAAATTCAGTTAATATTAAAATAAAGGCTTAATGTTCCAGTTCTTTTAATTGCTCTTGAACGAAGTTTGAAGCACTCATTGTAAACGTGTTGCTGTTTTTTTGCAAAATTTTTTCTTGATCATTTTGACTTTTCGAGTGACTTATACGGCCTTGACTTTGTTTTGCGTGATTTAGATTTTGCTCTCATTTACAAGTGTCAGCAGCTTAACTCAAGTGGGGGCAGTTTACTACTAAAAGTCAAATGAAATTGCGCCGAAATTGGATTTTTTACTTTAATTTTTATTTGTGGTATATAGTGGTATATAATAACCTCTGATGACGTCATTTAATGCCCCTCTTAGAGATTTTGGTTACCTCGGTTTTCTTCCTTTTCGAGATTTATTGTCTATATTTTCCATCATTTGTTGAACACAAATGAGTGATACCTGACAATTTATTATATGCAACGCTTTCCATCAAAGTTACCAAAAAATGCTTTGCCAGCAAAATTTTCATTAAGATAATTTCTTAAAATGAGTGGCATAATGAAGTCAATAGCTTCATCAGTTATTGGTTGGCTAGGTTGTATGATCAATTTAACTTCGAGCCGATTCCAGATTCTTTGGGCTTTATTTAAAAAAAATCTTTTTACAATTTTCTTTAGATTAACAGAACTGGAGAAAATGAGGTGTGAGACTTTAATTAGTTATTTATTAGGTTTGGTTTGATAGTGTTCTGAAGTTTATGGGCAATTAATATGAGTAATTAATACTAGGTTTTTGGTTATTAATTGGGGTTCTGTCAAATTTGGAGGCTGTTCTGCTTTTTTGATGGTTTTAAAGCAAATTTAGATATTATAGCGGCAAAGCTGTAAGCTGAGCGGAGCTATATTGCGGTGCTCTGGGTTTTTAGAATTCAGCTACACTTTCTTGATTTTTAAGATCTGCTCAGACATTTTCATGATTTTTGAGGTCAACGTCAAGTGATGATAGTCCCACTGAAACAGGAAGTGGAGCGAAAAAGCAAGTGGTTTTGCGGCGTGAAATTTTTTTGCTCTAATTTCTTTTAATTTGAATTAGTTGAAGGTCAAAGGAACTCATATGTGTAATATAGTTCCCTAATATAAAGTCTGCTGCGAAGTGATCAAGCATGGTTAATTTATGGCTAAATGTGTTTTACATAGGTTTTTTTAGCGGCGTCGATAGCCTTTTCTTTAAACTTGTATCTTTTTATCTATTATACGACATGCAAGTCTGTTTCACAGTTATTCCAGCAGTCTGCCGGCTACTTTTATTTGCTACTGTTTCGTTTTATTCCATTCATTGGGAATCGAAATACACCTTTTGCACAGATAAATTTTAGCTACCAACTGATTACAGTTTTATTGATAAATAGGATAGAATGGTTGAGAATCCAAATTTTCTTAAACGAGTTTGGCCAATTTATTGAAAATTTTCCTATTGTTCATGAATAGAAGAAAGGTTTTTGTTGTTTTCAGGCGCACTTGTATTATACTAAAAGGAGCCAACTTTTTGTAGTTTATTTGAGTATCAGAGATAAATTGCTCTCGAACGAAATTATTGTAACCGTGGTGGTCAGTTTTTATGCAAAATTTTTGCTTCTGCTCTAGAACATTGTGTGATTTCATTCTCTATAACATTGTGCGATTCACTTCTCCATTTTGACTGATTTCAATTGCTCTTGTTCGAAATTGAAGTTTGTGGCTCGAGAGTAAAATAAGGTAAGTTCTTCGAAACATTTCATAAACTGAACTGCAAAAGCATCTTTGAAAGGCATTGCTTAGATTGTCCGGGAAAATAAAATTGTGTTCAACAAAAGAATGTCAGATGCCGGGAAAACTTAAACAACGATGCAGCATAAACAACGAAAAAGGAGAAAACCGAGAAAAAAGAAAAGAAATACGGACAAAAAACTTAAATTTTCCAATAATATTCTCTAAAATTTTCGACGTCTCAAAAATTGTTTTCAAAACACCTTAAGAAACAGTTCCTGTTGATTCATTTAGTACCCTAGCGACGACCAAAAGCATTGGAAACATTTAAAAGACCAGCGAGAAATGTAAACTACAAAAACTGCGAAATTGGTTATATAATTTATAAAAATATGTGCTAACAGACCTTTAATTGTTTACTTGTTTTACAGCTAACTAGCTCAATTGTTTTCAACAATGCTAATTAAACAATTGATCCAATTGATCTTAAAAATAATCTGAGAGCCATAAAGACAGGAGAATGAGGAAAAAAATTCAAAATCAGAGAAACTACGCAAAAACTTTATAATTAGCGTAATTTTGTCAACTAAAACGATTTTATTCTGTCATTACCGAAATCAAAAGGTCATGAAAACCAACATAAAAACGTATTTCAACCAAGGAAATTACCTTATGCACAAACAACATGAAAAGGAGAACAAAAACCGCTAAAGGCTTAACAAGGAAATCAGGAAAAAGCTGAAGATTGCATATAAAACTCTGATATATGATTGAGAATAAGGTCAAAAATGACCGCAATTGTACAGTTGCTTGTCAATATGGTTTAAAAAACGACTTAACCCAAAAAACAATGTAAGGTGTAAACTCAAAGAACTGCTTGGAAAAGTCTGCACACGATCAAGAAATTTCGCTCCCTTAGAGAAACTTTGTGTACACCTACTTTTTCTCGCGCTCTCACACAACCCAATTAAAGCGTGTTCGTATTTACAGCTGCGATAGGTGAATTGTATCCGCGGGGAAATTAGTCGCTCATTATAGTGAGTTTTCTTTGCTAGGTACATTAATTTTTATCTTTACACATACAACTGCTCTCAGAATGGCTTTAGCTGTATTTCGTTGCAGGATTTCAGCTCAAATGAGGATAGATCTGAGCCTCCCGTTAAATTTTAATGAAGGGTTGTCTCATGCTCTAAAAGGAAACCGAAAATTCCCGGTTATACGTGAAATGAAAATTAAAGCCGCCGGCTCGAAAGTGGGTTCAGTATTTGGACGCGAGAATAGAGACTCGATTGAAGAAATCGCCACTTTTTACCCAAGCTTAAGACCTATTTTCGTGAAAAATCAACACCCACGTCGGGTAACCATTTTTCTCGTTCTTAGTATCTTTTGTAAATCTTCTGAGCGTCCAAGTCATTTTGCAAAATTTTGCATTCATATTCAACGATAGATAGAATTAAGACTAACCGTTTGTAATAGCAAATATAACAAAAGTTAAATGCTTTGAATTTAACAAACGTTATTTCTGTTAAACTTCATACTTTTGATTGGCAATTTCAGCGGCCAGTCCCGGCTCTATCCAGCATTTTTTTGGTACGCTGATATCTGTTCTTTTTCATGCGATTGAGTCTGGTTTTTGGTGCTCGGAAAATTGGCCGGCAGGGCGTTTAGTCGACAAGGAAAATATGAGAAATTTAGCCGACTGTTTAATATTAATTCCTCATTTTTTGCGTTGTCGGCTAATCGCCCTGTTGGGCAATACGGCGTCCACCCTGGTTGTCTGACAGTTCGATTACGTACAATTGTGTTTATCTTTAATCATGCTTAAGCTACGAAAGTCTACGAGAAGCTACGAGAGTGATTTTGTGTTATTTAATTTAGTCACGCATTCACCTTCATCTGGAGACATTCAACTTTATCTCTGACAAACATTAAACTGAACTAAATATTTTAGTTTTCTCATTCGTAATTACTCTGCGGGCATTCCTGTAATATGTTGAATCATAGACTTCAGTTTGTTTCAAAATTGTCACGAAGGTTTGTTAGTAATTCTGCTTCCAGTGACCTGTTATATGAAGTACGGGTATACCAGTGTCATCCGAAGAAATTCCCAGAATTTATCAAATTGAATAGCTCGGATGATTTCAAAGAGAGGCTGAAAGCGTCCAAGGAACTGTAGCTGTACTGCAAAATATTTTAACCCATTATTTTTTGACTCGATTATTTTTTGAATGACATTCTTTTTCTAATTTTTGAATTCCCCAAGTGATGGTAATTGTGAGTGTTGTTTGTGAAACTTTTCCTATAGTGAAAAATCCTATGCTGAGAAAACATGTTGCTCCGGCAAGTAAGACACAGAAAACTCACAGAAAGCTTCTGCTTTTTTTGGTTGGTTATACCTATTTTATAACTTTAGTAGTCTCTACTTCGAATTTTTTTTAATTGTGCAGTATGTTCACAGTGCAACATTAATAAAAAAGATTTTGGCAATGAATTCAAATTTAGCAGCAGTTCCTTGGAACCTGATTGTAGCCGCTTGGCTCTTGGCGAACAGAGGTGGGAACTCTAAGCCAAGTTTTCCATATCTGGCCCTACCCGAGTGTGGCTGAGAGGGCCGCAGTTAGACAGTCTCTGGCTGGGAATGAGAGGTGGACTGCATTCTATCCCAAACTAGCCGACACTTGGCAGTGGCAGACGAGCCATCTTTGCAGGGTTCGAGATAAAAAATAGCGCAAAAATAAAACCGTTTAAAGGATGCTAATTTGCTAGTATAATACGGTGGCTTCTTTAAAATTTGCCAGTGAACCGCCGTCCAATTCAATGTTAATTAAAATTGCGAGCTTACAATTGTAATTTCCATTGATTTTCATGCCCTGTTTTGGTTTTTGGTAATGGCTAATAGTGATATCACTGCGGTTCTTACGAACTAAAGATTGGTTTTGCGTAATCGATTTGTTTTGTTATTGAGAAATATTAATTAATCAGTTTCAATAGTATATAGTTTTTTGAAAGACGATTTTAGCCTGTCAGTAAAAACTCATCGGCGACAAAAAAACAGCACACAACCGAAGTTCTAAATGATAAAACTGTCATTTTTTGAAGAGCTTTGTATGTTTCTATTTGATATTTTTTTTGTATATTGACAATACAAATGGTGAACTGTAATTTACCACGAGCAGCAGTAATTGAGTCACGTGTGAAGTTTGGTCAACTTGATCATTAAGCGATCTCCTAATTCTTAATTGTCCCGATAATCAGTTTGGACCGATTTCATCGTGACCGAAGATGTTTTCCATAAACTGACAGTACCTGTTTAAACGATTTAAGTGTTTAACTGCTCTCCAATTAAGTTTGCTGCAGTTACTGCAGTAGTGTGTCTTTTAACTGCTTTCGAACAAAGTGCGAAGGTATTAATGTCATGCGTGTCTTTATTAATGGGATTTTTTTCCTTCATCGACTTCCTTCTGATTTTTTCACCCTTGATCTCTTTAAGTTGTGCGTCATCTAAATTACTCAATTCACAATTTTCAGCCGCTGAAGTCAATTTACGGCAGCCGAACAAGCATTGTTTGCAAACAGTTTGGATACCAATATAAATTTTATTAATAGCTGCGATTGCTGAGGAGAGCAAGCTACTTTTGGCCGTCTCTTGGTCTTAGCTACTTTTTCTTTTTCAAGATCTGTTTACACTTCTTATTAATTGCTCTTGAACGAAGCTCATAGCAATTATTGTAAACGTGTGTGTCTTTTTATGCGAAACTTTCGCTTGAGGGCTTTGACTTTTCGAATGACTTTTACGCCCTTGACTTTTTGCGTTTCGCGTGATCTAAAATTCTCTCTCAATCACAATTTCAAACAGCTGAACTCAACTGGCGGCAATTTAGTACTAAGAGTCAACTGAAAAGTGCGCCGAAACTGGTGCCATTTTTCATTTTAAATTTTAATAGTGGTATATGTCAACCACTAATGTGGTTATTTGAAGCCTACTATTGAGCTTTTTAGTCCGATTTAGCCCCCCCCCCCCCCGACTGAAGCAGGCTGCAATTGATTAGAGCTCGCACTAGTCGTTCGAAAGAAGTTCTTCCGACGTTTTTGTCGGTTATGTTTGATATTTGAAGTCAAAATGGATGGGTGATTTTGATCAAGCTAAAACAAGAAGTGGAGCAAAACAAAGCGAATACTTTTGTGACGTGAATTTTTTTCACTCGAATCAAGCTGATTAACAAAACGGTACTTGAAAAATTTATTTTTGTGATAATGATTATTGTTCACGTTCGGATTGTTTTGGCTTGTTTTAACTGGAGCTTTTTAATCGGAATTTTATCTAAATGGCTGTTCTGACTTTGCTAGGTTTTGTTGGTGTTCAGTTAGTGACTTGAGTTCAGGACTTCCAATGACCACTTCAAATCATTTTTGTTCACTTTTTGATACAATTTTGTACTGAGGCTTGCGTGTCATTATTGAAACTTATTGAAGCGAGTTTTGTTTCATTTGCATGGATACATTTTAAGTCAAGACTTTCCTCACTCTCTTCTCAAAATGCCTTCAATTACTTCAATATGAGCAGTGATCGTCAAATGGGGGTATATCAATATAATTGAAGGTTATTTGAGAGCAACTTTTGAAAACAATACAGAAGTCCAAATCAAGTTAGACATCAGTTAGTGTTTGTCATGGTTTTTAGGTCGCATTTTTTGGTATTTTCAGACTACAGCTCTACGAAGCAATCGGCCAGCGTTGGTTATACTTTTTTAGCTTTTTAAGTAAGAATTTTTTACCGATTTTCTTCGCCATGTGCTACCTACCATAAACTTGTATCTGTTCAAATTATGCTTGCTAGCAGTCAAAGAAATGAGATACTCAATCATCCTTATGCGAATGTTACATTGAAAAGTGGTTGATGTTTATGCGAATGTAACAATAAAAGGTATGTTACAATAAGCTTTTGAATGACCCAGGGCAAATTTTGAGGAACCCAGGCCAAATTTTTGAACGACCCAGGCCAAATTCAATTCGACCAATTAACGTGGCGTGAATTTAAATTTAGTTCATGATGTGTGCTTTTCCTACCTCTCTATCTATTAATCTATCTATCTATTTATTCAATTATTCGGTGTTCATAATTCAAAAATGACCTTTTCTGTTTATTTATAAATAGCCGCGAAGCGATAGCGGCTATTGTTGAGTAAATCGTGGTTTTTTACAATTCAAAGAATTTGAATTGTATTGGAGCGCTGTCTTTTTAAGATGTTTTCACATATTTTTAAATGTGTTTCATCTTTCAAAACGAGATAAACAGGTAAAGCCCTGCGGGCATTAAGTTTCATTAGAGGCCCAAAGTGGGCTTTAGCAGCCCTTCAAGTGCTTAGAGTGGTGCAACTGCCGGGATGGCCTTAATTCAAGGTTAAATGGTCATTTATAGGAGTTTTTGAGCTCAAACTGGTTTTTTTCTGTGATTTTTTGACTTCTCTGTTTGATTAGTCTTAGGTTGAACTTTTTACAAGTTGATGCAGGTCTGCAGTGAGCCAAAATGATTTGTTATGACCATTTTATGAGATTTTTGTTTTGGTACTACAAACACAAACACGCAAAGTGATACTAATTTTTTTTAAGTTCTTCGAAAATTTTTTGTCATTCTGAGTTTTTCCAGCTTCATGGGCAAGGAAATCTCCTTTAGGGTTTGATTATAGGTCATTGCATAGTTTTTAGTATTATGGAATGGTTTTCAGCATTTTAATGTCTCGAATTTTAGCTTTTTTGATAAAATATGTAATTTTTTCATTTTTTCATAAAATTGTCAATTTTTGTCTAGTCTTAAGGACCAGAAATCCTAATCCATGGTCTCATAAAGAGTTACTGCATGGTTTTTAGTATCAATGGATTTGTATCCAGCAATTAAACATTTTGAATTTGAAGTTTTTTTTTTGATGAAATCCGCAATTTTCAAAATTTTTTGTAAACATTTGTTTAGTTTAGCCAGGTAGCGTCCTCCTGGGTTTAATAGTATGTTTTTAAATAGTTGCTAAGCGTAATGTAGTGGTTTTCAATATTTTAATAGAATGGAGTTCTATTTTTGATAAAATTTGAATTTTTTTCTGAAAATTTTTGTTTTTTACCTAGTTTATCGATCTTTGAGCCAATGGATTTTTTAGGCTTGCAGTTGGGTTACTGAATATCCTCTAGAGACGCAGAAATTTTTCTGAAGATATGAATATCACGACTTTCGGCAACATTATTAAAATTTTCTATTTGATTTCAATTTTTTTTATATTCTGTCATTTTGTGAATTAATCGATCTTCAAGGGCCAATGGATATTTTTTAGGTCTTGCAGATATAACACTGGACCGATTTCAGAGACAAGAGTTGGTGTTGTACATTTTTTTGAAATAGGCATCAAAGGGATCAAATTTTGCCTTCGGGGTATAAGCTTCAAGAGTTTTAGCAATGAGTATATTTTTGTTCGGTTTGTTTGTTTTAGTTTCTAAACTTTTTGAGATGAGTTTGTTTGTGTTTTGGCTGGCTTTGTTTAATTGATCTGCTGGTCAGGTAGAGTACTTCTAAGTTTTTCATTTAATTCTTAGGATTGTGTTTCAGGACTTGTCCTGTTTTTTACAATTCAAAGAATTTGAATTGTATTGGGGCGCTGTCTTTTTTTTTTTAAGATCTGTTCACACATTTTCATGATTTTTGAAGTCAAATTGGAGTAGTGATTTTGGCCACGCCGAAACAGGAAGTGGAGCGAAAAAGCGAGTGGTTTTGCGGCGTGAATTTTTTTCGCTCTAATTTTAAAGTAGAGTGAGAAAACGGTGTTTGAACAAAAATTCGGTTTCTCGGTAGTGATTTTTTGTTCACATGCGGCAATTTCACTCTGATTTTTACGGTGTTTTCGATTTTTTGGATCGGATTTTTTTCTAAATGGTTTTCCCAATCCATTCACAGCTCTTTCTAGGCCTAGTTTTTTGTTTGAATTAAATTTTAATTTCTCGACAGTAGTTTTTTTTGTTCACATGCGGCATTTTGACATTGATTTTTTGTTTTTTTTTGTTTTTTTTTTATCTGATTTTTTAAATGGTTTTCTCAATTCACTGATATTCCATTCTAGGTCTAGTTTTTTTTGTTTAGTTAATGAAAATTCTTTGAATTGTACGTCAGGACTTGTCCTGCTATGTTTTTTAATTCGTCGTCTCCATCGATGATTCTTACGACGTGACTTCTTGGAATTTTAGTGACTTTTAGTGACCTCTACTGCTTTGCTGTTAAAAGATGTGCACATGACGTCATTTTTTCTGCTTTTAGGTAAGGTGCGTGACTTACCCCGCTAAAAATGACTTCTGAGATCACGTAACGATCTTACTATTTTATGAACTTTTACTATTTCACGAAATTTTATGAACATTTACTAGTTAAAGATCAATAGTGTGCATCCAAGTAGTGCCAAACGTAAATGCCCTAACTCTTGAGTATAGATTCTTGACTTTTTGATTTTAAACTGAGAGTTGGAAACATTCTGAACAAACACTATAAATCTCTATCTCTGTGAGTTGTGTAGAATATAGGACGAGTACCTGACGAGCCTGTCTTCAAACCTGGTTTCTACTACTACATTTATTCACAAAATGCTGGCAACGTTTTTCTGGACAACTTCTGCATTCCAGAAAACTCTGCTGAATCAGTTGCTATTTTGGCTAAATTCAAGGTAAAACTTTATTGTACTACCCGTCGATACAAAAAGTTTTTCTGATACTTTTTTCGAATCAGATCGGCTGCAATTGGTAACAATCATCTGCTTGTATATTTTTTTTGAAGCAGTATTTGTAGAAATAGTTGACATGCTTCTGCGTGAATGTCGAAACAGGATTTAGGGTTTTTTAAAACTATTATCCAGGAAATTAAATCGAAAAAAACGAGCGATTTTCAATGTGACAACCATTTTATTGATATTCCCATAATTTTTTTTACAAATATTAGATGTTTGGTTAGGTAGTGGTAGGCGATCCAGTAGGGGCTGTCTATGCAGTGTTGAACTGCAGTGACGTGGATGCTGGCTACCAACTTCTGGCTGACAATGAGAAAGTGTTGCATGAGTCCAAGTCTAGTTCCAGCCTTATTTATCCCTTGCCTGTTTCACCCATGCAATAGCATTTAAACGGATGAACAACTGAAGGCTGAAGTACACGAATTGAGTTATCGTTTTCATGAGCAGAAATATATTTATTTTTCGTAGTATTTTTATATTTAGAAGGTACAAAACTAATTCTGCCCGTATTGCCTGTAACTGGTTTCACAGTTATCTGATAAAAATGAGAAATCTGATAAAAATGAGAAATCTGATAAAAATGAGAAATCTGATAAAAATGAGTGAATGGATCTTGATTGAGGTTGCCACTGATCAAGAATCTAAAAGGCTGTGAAAAGTGTACACTAATTATATTATGATCAACCAATTATAGGCCTCCCAGGTGTTCAAAAGGTCTACAACTTTTACCTGTTAAGTTAATAATATACTTGATAAACTGCGCGATTTACAACTGAAAAAACTCGACAAGCTGAAGTCGGGGCTGGGTTATAAAGCGGGAGCGGTTCTGGGTTCTACCCAGACAAAACTGAAGGGGAGGAACAGCGAACGCGTAAACTTTTTAGTTGTCTAAACTATCGGGGACTATGTAATTACTTTTTAAATCATTTTATTTAACTGTAATTGAATTTTAACTTAACCTGACGATGAACGCGTAGTTCGAAGCCATTCGTTTTAATACAAGAAAATTCATTTTCATTGAAAAATAGTTCTCATCTAAATTTTTAACGTTGTTAGTTGTTTTCCCTAGAGCTATTTGGCTACAAAGATACGCTTAAAATTAAGGAGATTAACAATTGATTTCATTATATTTTCAGGGAGATTGAGATCCGCCTTCGATATTTTTCAATTGGTATTCGCCAATTTTTGCCAAAGTTCTTGCTCAAAGAATCGGTTAAGATTGAGGATTACTTTTTGGATTACTACTCTGACATTTTGTGCACGCAATTCAGCAGAAATTTTGTTATGAGTTCTTATTTTGGTCAAACGGAAACAGCAATCAATGTGAAATGCATATGAAAACAAGACGTGAACCGTGTGATTTTGGTAATTTAAAGCAGAAATTTGCCCGCAAAGTAGTGAGAAAACGTGGTTTGTTTGAATGATATCTTATTATTCGAGAGATTTGTTTTATTCATGTGTGACAATTTGAATTTTTTACAATCCAAGAATTTAATTGTATTGGTGCTCTGTCTTTTTAAAATCCAAAGGATTTTGATTGTAATGATGTGCTGTTTTCTTAAATTTTATGTTTTTTTTAAATAAGTGAGCGAGGAAGAAATCCGGAAGTTCAGGGAGTGATTAAAGTTTGAACAAACTGTTTCAGCGAACAAATTTGAAGAGCGGAGAAGAGATAATAGTTATTTTGTTCAGGCCTTCTTCTGAAACGTAGAGAGAAATGTAGTTGTAAAAAATTTTTCGCTAACCGAGCAATTTGTTTTGTTCACTTGCGGCTCTTTCAAGAGTTTAAAGGTTTTTCAACTAATTCTCCAGTTTTACGGATGTTTTAGCAGTTGTGGGCCCATTATTGTATTGTTTTGCTTTAACTTGTAACTGAATGTAAGCTTAATGCTCGTGGGAAGTTTCTATTACAAATTAAATAAGTTTCTTTGGTACCAAGCAATTTTTTTATTCAATTTTGACAATAAATTGTGAAATTTTTCTTAATTTCCAACTGTTAGCAATTAAGACGTCTCCATAACTTGAAATTTTGTTTTCCTTTTGTATTTGTACTTGTAATTACTTAAAAATACTTTTTAGTTAAATTTTTCTTTTTTAATGATGTCTTTCCTCTCTTTTGATGTTCACTGCAATAACTAGATATTCGACAGGTTGCTTTTCGCCCAAGACATTTTCGAGTCTTTATGCGAATTCTTGCGGCTATGTTTTATGATTTGTCCGGATTTTTCACGTCAGTGAGAATTCAAATTGAGAGTGGTGATTTTAATCACACATGATTAATGAAGGGAGCGAAGAAGTGAGTACGTTTGAGGCGTGTTTTTTCCAAAATACCTTTAAAGTTGATAGAGAAATCGGTAATTGAACAAATTTTTGGGTTTTGAAATCAAATATTTTTCGCCAGGGGCAATTTAACGTCTATTTTCAGTTTTCTGGTTTTCAGTACTATTTAACAATACATTTGTGTTCTAATTCTGCGTACTTGTAAATACTTACATTAATCAGCGCGTAGTTAAAGCTTTTTAGGACTTTGAAACTATTTATTGTCATAAAATATCAGTCTACATTTGATTTTTGCCCGTTTTTCATTAATATTTTTTTCGTCTTATCACTTAGTATCTTTTTAACTGATCTCATTGGTTACTAATGAGGTTTAAACTAATCTAATTAATAGTTCGATTTCATGACTAGAGGTTGCACTGACTTTGACACTATTGTTTCTCATAAATTTTTGTTGTTTTTTAAACTTTTGGGAGCATTTGTTGTGCTTTTGGGTGTTATCATTTAATATCATTAAGGGTGGATCTCTTAAAAATGCTAATAAGGTTTATTTCAAGGGATATTGTTGTTTCAGTTCAAAGGAAGTGCTTTCTGTAACTTTGACACGAATTGTTTTTCAGGAACCCTTATCAGGTTTTTAAGTTTTGCTACCGTATGTCCACATTTGTTTGATCTCTTAGGCGCCTTAATGACAAGTCTTATCTGTTGCTAAGAATGCCTAAATTAATCGAGTTAAGTGTTTCAGTTAAAGTTTTTCCTGATGCGTTGTTGGTTTCCAAGAATGCTGATAGTTGTTTTTTTTTCTTATACGTTTTGCTAGTTTCCAAGAAACATAAGTAATTTTGAGTTCTGCTAGTGTATGTTGTACTTATTTCTTTCTTATCACCTAATGCCTTTAATGACAGATCTCATTGGCTGCTTCTGTTGATAAATTTGATGGAATCAAATGTTTCAGTACGTAGCTGTTGCTTTCCGTGACTTAATATTTGTTTTTTTTTCTAAAAAAATGGCTAAATTTTTTTTGCGGAATTTGGTCTGAATTCTTTTTTATCAGCTAGCATCAATAAAGACAGGTTTCGTCGGTTGCTGCTGAGGAATAGCTGGAGATATTCAGTCGCTCGAGTTCATAGAGGTCGTTTTTTCTGCGTACTTACTTTTCAAAAAAAAAATTTGTTTAATTTTGTTTGTTCTATTTCTATTGTGGTCTTCTTGTTGTGTCTAACCCAAAAATTCTTATTGAGAACTACTAGAAGATATTTTAGGACTTCTAAAGTTTTATAATAGGTTGCGTGTACGGATATTGGCCAATGGTTTTGAGGTTCTGTTATCTTGACGCCACCGGCAGAGATTGATTATTGCCAATTTCTTTGCCTTTTTCTTTCAGTGTTTTCCATACTGTCGTTTTTTTTGTGTACTCGTTCTAAGATACATAGTCAAAGTTTTGCTATTTTTTGGGATTGTTAAAGCATTAAGTCTTTAATTATTTTGATTTTGTGCGTTTCTGCGCATATAGGGTGAGGGGCGTTGTCTTTCTGATTTTGATCTTGCTGTTAAAATGTAAATTTTTAGGTTCGTAATTAATTTAATTCTTTGGATTGTAAATCAAGACTTGTCCTCCTAGTTTTCTTTTGTAAGATGTTTTCACGCACATTTTTTTATGACTTTGAGCTTTCAAAAACGGGATAAACAGGTAGCGCTCAGCGGGCATTAAGTTTCGTTAGAAGCCCTAGAATGGTTTTACTAGTCTTTCAAGTGCTTCGAGTGTTGAAACTCCTGTGAAGGCCTAAATTCAAGGTTAAAAGGATTTTTGTTTTGTAGTTTTTGCGCCAAAAATGGATCAATTATGCGATATAGAGATAACGCTTTTCAAAGTTATTAAAGTTCTTTTAAAAGCCATGACTTTTTCTGTTTTTTTTCTGCAATATGTTTTGGTGGTACAAACTTAAATACCCAAAATGATGGTATATATGCATTTTTTTTAATTTTGCAAAAATTTTTGGGGGTTAATGAAACCTTTTTATGGCTTGATGTTGGGTTACGGAATAGTTTCAAGTTTTTGCGTAATTTTGTTGTATTTTTTCAGTAAAATGGGTAACTCGATAGTCGGCAGAGACAAGTAATTGGTTACGAGGATATTATCACGAGTTTAACAACTTTTTAATAATATTTGCAGTTTTTTGAATACTTTTTTTCAAAAACTGGCATTTTTTAAACTATTCGATCTTTATGGGCAAATAAAACTTTAAAGGGCATTAAGATATTCGTTAATTCGTTCATCAATGAAAATCATTGTTGCATTATCTATAACTAGAACGTTTTAGGGAAGCAAAGTAACTTGCTAGGAGGCCGCGTTTTCGGAAACAGTGGAAATTGTGTAACCCATGTGCATGATCAAGTTTTAAATTTCGGGGGCTCTTCGGCGCTAGATTCTACAACGCCAGATTTTCCTATATACAATGACAAATTCTAAAACAGTGCCAGATTTTTAAACTGGCTGATGCGTGTTTCATTTGCGAGCAATGTTACGTGACTGCGACCCCGTTACTTCCAAATTCTTGTTTACCTGCTGTGCGTTTCGCAGTTTCGGTCTGATTTTGTGAGTGACTTCGTCAGAGACACGTAATCTATACTGAAAGCTGCATTACTTAAAATGATTGTGAGGTGAATTGTTGCGTAGTGTGAAAGCAAACTGATAACTTGCTATTTCAGATTTAGTTGTGTTGTTTTGTAATTATGGCTCCAATTTCTCACAGGAAGCACAGGTATCCGATGCCCAGGTGGAAGTTCACGCCCTATGTGGCTAAGAGGCCTGGATATGTTCCCCCACTCCACAAGGAGAGCAGAGACGGGTTTGTAAATCCACACCGAGGGTTCAGAATAATGGATGAGAGAACACAGAGTTAGTGTAATCACTAGTACAAAAAAAGGATCTTTTCCGTTTGTGCCCCCCAGTTACAGAGCACTTGTCATTACATAGTAAATCATTATGTAAAAATATGGCACGTGCGTTAGGGGGTTGCAAATAATATGCGCCCACTAAGCTGTGGGGGGGGGGGGGGGGGGTCAAACGGAAAAGATCCAAAAAAGATGGTTTCGCTGTCTGCGCCTTCCAAACAACGGAACTTGCGAATCCTGTTGGAATATAAGCTTCGTTTAGGTTTAAAATCCGAAGCATGTATGTAATTTAGGTTAAGCTTAGATTTAAATTGAGCTACTTTTTCTTATGGGTGCTGCTGCTTGTGGACGTAATTCGTTGCCTTTGAGTCGTTGCCCCCTTATCTCAATATTTGTTATACTCCTAGCCAACCGTAGTCAGTTTTGCTCTCAACTCGGTATGTTTTTGTGCGTGCTTGGATATGAATTGCAAATAATCATTATCAACCACTGGGCGAAAATGAGATAAAATCAACTCAAAAAATTAATGAGCTTGTAAAAAAATCATTGACACACTTTAAGAATTTTTAATGAATATTGATGGCAGTTTTTATATAGACTATTTGTGACCGTATTTCAAAAAAAAGAAATTTGTTATCTTAAAATTCAACTGACATTGTTTAAACCATTGCACTCAAGGATTTTCTGTGAAAAGAAAAGCAGAGCTGGGCGGCCTCGAAGCAAAATTTTGTAAAAATTTTTAGTCTTCAGTAACGATTCGGCTGTTACTGGTTATTATTCGTTCCTAAATCCTGAATTCTGGCGCCTGATATTAAGCTCCAATATTATTTTTTTGAGTATCCAGTAGTATAAAATGACTGATAAAATGGATAACAGCAAAATAGAATAAATTTTTGAAAAAATAATCAAAATTTGACTGAAATTGACATTAGAATGATCGAACTTCCGGTAATCAAACGATAGATATCAGAAATTTGCTCCTTGATAACTCCTAAGAAACCAAATGTAAAAATTCACTAATTAAACTCTCGATGAGCATTCCTACTGACACCATCTCTTATCGTTCTGCTTGAGAAATATCGATCGGATATAGTCCCCCCCCCCCAGTGAGTAGAATTGAATCAAAAATATGTTTTTTTCCTTATTGCTCACTACGCACCAGCAAAATATAAAACGTTTTCTGATCGAACGTCAATTTGTTGGTTCATTCGAAAAAATTGAATTATCTTTGATAACCGCGATGATTTATCACTAATTTTTTTTTTAATTTATTCGAAATAACATCAATGATTCAAAATGCATTGTTTCAATTACTGTGGAAATAAATGTGGAGCTTGATTGAATATTGACATTGCTTTCAGATCGTAAAGAGGGACTGGGTGGACCTTACACGCGTATGAGTAAGCTGCAGGATGACGTAACTAACCTTATCAAGTGGGAGAGGGTGGAAATGCATTTGAATAGAGGTCAAGAGGTCAGACAGTACCTTGAGAGGATCATACACACTGCTGCACTTTATGGTCCAAAGGTACTAGTGTAAAAAACTATATTTTTGGCTGATTGGAGCCATCAATATTTGTAAGCTGTATACTGCCGTTTAACTCCAAGAGTTGGGCTTTGGTTTTATGTGAAGTTTTTTTTAAGACACATACTAAGTCATTTTCCCTGCATTAACCCAACAAACTCTTTTTGTTTATCTTCCTCACAAAGGCACCTGAAAACGATCCATAGAGGTCAATGGTGTCCTTTCGGAGCGCATGTGACATTTGAAAAAAAATAAATTATGTAAATGCCCTTTTGTATCATTCGTAATCCGTAAACAATTTATTATTAAGTAAAAATGCTGGAGTGAATTCAAATAGTCGTGTACTGTATTTTAGTTGTCTATTTAATGATTTTGCTTATATATTGAAATATACCACCAGTTTCCGCACGGTAAGTGCCTAACTCTTTCATGCTTGTAATTTTTATATACCGACATGCTCCATAAGAGATGAATGAGCTTTTAGATAGACTATTAATGTAATTAAAATTTATCGAAATTTCCAGGTTTTAAGCCAATTGTGACAGGGTTTATTTTTCTAGGGTTTGAGAAGCTTCTGAACTTTTTGGCAAGAAATTTACTTAATATCACAGTCTGCAGCAACAGATTTTTTCAACAAATTTGCCAACGTTTAGTATCGAGAAAGGCATTCCTATCATAACTTTTATGCAAGTGTCGTCTCTTTTTCCAGGATCCTGAAGCCATGAAGTTAGCAGACTACTACATTAATGAGAAGGCATTGATTCATAAACTGTTCAAAGTGGTTGTGCCTCGTTTTGAGACCTCTCAGTTGACATTTGGATCATACACCAGGATGTACAGGTTGCGTCCTCTCAGCGATGGGCTCACCCCTGGTCACGGAAGAGAAAGGTCAGATTTATGTACTCTTTTAGCAATTCTGGCCAATCAATCGTTGAAATTGACGAATCTTCTCGGAGATTGCCCCTCCCCATTACCTCTTGCCCCTTTTACAAAATATAATGTGTCAATATATAACAAATGGGTGTAAGTGTTGTTTACAATGCCCTCGTGACTAGATTGGCCGACTAATTGGTCTTGAAAGTTTTTTTGGCGAGTGCTTTTTCAACAATCAAAGAGGTTCATTGATCAAATATTTTCACATCAACATAGAGTTGTCGGCGCATTCGACTTGACTTGTGGCATTGTGTGTCCTATTCCGTCAAATCGATGAATCGGGAGCTTATCTTCAACTGATCTCGGGTTGCCACTTGTGAGTAAGCATACAAGGAGCATATATGATGGCATGAAAATCTTGTACGATTACCGAGAGATCATTTATGATCCTTGCATGAATAATTGAAGATCATGGAAATCTAATACTTATGAGACTAATATTACTAACAGGAAATCATTTATGACAAATCTGTGATTATGAGGAAAAAAATGCTTTTTGTAGGCTAACCAGGATATCATAGCACGATGAGTCATTTATGCGAATATCAATAAAATCAGCTCATGAAAAGGCCTCGTTTTCGGTCTCACTATATTATCCTTAAAAGTATGAATGCACACATACTTGAGCAGAAATCTACTGAAAACATCGCCAAAATTCTTCCAAGAGGTCAAATATATTTTTTTAAAATGAGGTTTAACTTTTTTTGCATAAAAAAACTAGTTTTCTTTGGAAACCTGTTCTCCCCATTATGAAAATGGATCCGAAGTTTGACAGGAATCACCATACCATTAGTTGGTACAATTTTTACTTAGAAACAGACTTAAATTCTTACTTGAAATTTGAAGCAATTATTGTAAACGTCTGTCTTTTCTTGACCGGCTTTCCTGAATTGAATTGTCCCACCTGTCGTTCGAGAGCAATTTGTCCGTCGTTATTCGATTCTTTCACTGGACCCGAAGATATAAAAACACCGGTGACTTGTGGATTCATGCATCTTTTATAATGGTTTCAACGGCTATAGTTGAGCGCTGCTGTCATTGGACTTTTCTTGTGTAATTGCTCGCAAACAAAGTTTGAAGCAATACTATTAGTCCTGTGGTCTTTTTTATGCGATTTTTCGATCGAACGATTTTTCCAACACTCCACCTCCACCTGACAAGTTGGTCGCCCTCAGTCACTTGACCGCCATCCCCCGTTCGCCAGTCGCTTGAGAGCAATTTTACAGTCGCTAGTTGGTCGTTTTTTGCTCAACTTTTTTTGTTTCGAACTGTGACGTCAGACTGACTTCAGTTCAGCTGTTTCAGGATTATCTTTGAATTTTTTTGACTACTCTCGACTCAACTCACGCTCAATAAGGCACTGAAAGTAATTAAATGTTCGTGAGAGTTGCGAAAAAGATCATTTATATTGGAAATAAATTGCCCTAAATCTAACAAAACCCAAAAAAAAATTTAAATCTCTAAATTGGCCGTATCAATAGGTGAAGTAAACTCGAGGAAAATAACGATTACCACTCAGGTGTTACCCATTTTGTTCTATATAATCGAGGAAGGGTAAAAATGAGGTCTAGTTTTGCAATAAAATGTCCTCTTGGAGAAATCGTACGTTTGCACGATTTTGAAAAGTATATCATGTTTTGACAAAAATGAGAATCCATCTAGTTGATACGATAAAAAAAATAGTAATTTTGAGAGTTGGGAATTGTTTGCTTTTTGTTTTACTGAACTTGGTAATACTGCTTCAGGATTTGAGTTTTTTGTACATCAATCACGGCAATCGAAGTTTTAGCAGCATTCTTTTCTCTTATTTGATTCAATTTCTTATCTCAACAACTTATCTTAATTACTTATCTCAATTTCTCTCCTTTTTCTTTACTGGTTTCGTTTCCAATCAAGGTCAAAAAGTCTATCAAGGCTGTCTTCGGGCAATCTGTGGGTTGTTTTTAATAGCCGCAAAGCGATAGCTGAGGCTATTATTGTTCTTCTCTTTTTTGGCGTCAAGCTTTTTGTTACGACCATATGATTTCAAATCTGCTTTTGGTTCATTCTTTCATGCAATTTGCAACAGAAAGGCGTGCGTGATGTCATTTTTTACTCTTAGTGAAGCGAGTTTTTTGTTCATGCGCGTGAATAAGTTCTTGGTCACACGTGACTTACCTAACTCTCAAAATTTACTTACTCAATCTGAAATTTTCTTTAATTCAGAGATAAGGTCAAGTGAGTTTTCATCACCCTAATTGAAGGTTATTTGAGAGCAGCTTATAGAAGCAGCAATAAGTGAAACAGATTCCTAATCAAAATAGAAAATCTCAGAATTCAATAAGTTTCGTTTTTGGCCTGTTTCTTTTACTATCATTTTGAGACTGCAGATCTTCGAACCGATTGCGGCTGTTTTTTGGCAATCTGCCAGCTATGGTTTATGTAGAAGTGAACTTAGAAACTTTTGTTTAGACTTGGACCCTAGTCTCATAGTAAACCATTATTGACGCACAATATTCCAATAGTAAAATTTTATATAAGTACTGTTTCATAGGATTCCAAGGTTTTTTGCAGAATTAGCTCAGACAACATTTTTTTCATGAGTTTAGCCTGGACAGTCGGTTTTTGATCCCTTTCTCTGCCCTTACAAAAATTGTAATATATTTTGAATATAAAAGAAATCCTAGAACTGTTCGAAATCCAGGTAAATAAATCAAAGCAAGTGCAGAACAGTTGAAGTCCAGTTGCTGACCTTTACTTCAAAGTTTCATTAAAATACATTACTTATGTTAAACTAATAGTAATGCGAGCATATGCTGATTTTTTTGGTTTACGGTTCTGAACTAAGTCTGGTACATATGTGACAAAATCCGATCTATTTCCCCCCTCCCCCCCCCCCCCCCCCCCCGCTTAGTTGGCTTATGACAGTTCGTGACCCAGGCCCACCTGCATTTTTTTACATAACTGGAGGGCGACAACAGATGACACAGAATGGGGGGCTCATTTACTAATCAGTTTATTTTTATAACATAAGTACCCCCCCCCCCCCCCCCCCCCCACATACACACGCACATACCCCCCTGTGTGCTACTACTACCCTTTCTGTTAATTGAAATTATCATTTTTATTTCTCACAGAATTTCCAGACATTAATAATCTTATCGCCAGTCTCCTTTGAATCCGAGCACCAAAGTGAGGCGGTTTCTGCATTAAAAATGAATTACCTGGATTGATACACTTAAAGTTGTGTTGGTTTTCATTTTTCTGGTTTCCAATTTGTTGAATTCATCCGTTTCATCAAATTGTAGATGATCTAGAGATTGAAGTCTGCACTCAAAAGAAGTTGTTGCTAACTTCTTTTGAGTGCAAACCTTTTCGATCCTTATAAAGCTTCTTTGATGATATTCCGCGCCGCGGGGAGTTGATTTCAGAAATTTCTTTTGCAAAAAATTGCTTCTGCTTTTTGAAATTTTCTCCCTTATTTGGTATAATTCTAACTGACCTGAGTATCCCCCTCCATTCTGTGGAGACAGAACAATGAGCAATTAAGATAAAGCAAAATTGATTTTTTTGTTTGCAGATGTGTGTTGGAAATTGTGGGACACCCTTTTCCACAGATGGAACCCGCTATCACCAAACCTCACGAGAACAATTTGCTTAATGTCCTCCTGGGAAGATTACGAGACAGATTTGAACCCAGTCAGCGACTGGCTTCAAACTCTCTAGCGCAGAGCTCGGTTTCACCATTGAGCATAAAGTTGCATCAACCGAATAAAGTTGACGCGTTTGAAACTGAGCATAAACTTGATGGTAAAATTGTTTAATTTTTTCATATTTGCTTGAAATGAAATTGAATTTTATCTTTATTTGGTTACCTAATGTTAGATCAGCGGCGATCGTTTTTTTTATTCTTTGAACAGAAGATGTCATTTTTGCCAGAGTAATGCCATAACTGTTGTTTAAAACTCTTGGTTTTCTGTCTGTTTCTTCAGAAACTGTTCTTGTTACTATTTTTTGGTTTAGTAATGGTGTCAGGAGTCATTTTGACCTTTCCTAAATGCGATTAATAAATTTTCTTGCTGTTCTTGAAGTTGCCACAATAATAATTTACAGAATCAATTGACAGCTTAATCTAGTTGAATGCTCGAATTGTTTGATCTTGATTGTTGCCTATCCCAGGGAGCTCAAAAACAATCTGATTCTGAATAATGCGTAAGGTAAATAAATTTTAGGATTGAGTGAATTGCTTCCGCGCGCAACAGGTGTTCGCTCGTTATTCTGCCGGTAAAAAATTGCATAGTTAAATTGGAAAATTTAGATTGCTTCTATCCATCAATTTCTCATAATTATTAAGCCCCATGTTCAAGTAGTCCTCAATCATAAAATTTACCCAAGGAACGAATGACATGTGCGTGATTATTTGCACTAACGATTTTTCGTCGTGCGGACGTTTCGTGACTTTTTGTCTTGAGAAACGAGATAGACTGATGCAGCCTGGGTGCTGTAAGTTGCTGGCCAATTTTCTAAATCTTCATTAGTCTCTAATTATGCGATTCACTTAAATTTCGGAGGACACTGAAATGCGCGGTATGAAGGGTTATTCTTGTAGTTTTAGACACCCCTCTCCACCCACCGACCGAATTCTTGTATAGGCATAAATTGACGGTAAATGGAAATCTTAGGTTGTTTGGGCCCCCACCCTCCTTTTGAGCCCGGTGTCATATTTCTGCCCCCTCCTCCCCCCCCCACCCCAACGGGCCAGAATAACCGGTCGGAATTAAAGGTGGATGAAACAACCAATAGCTGCCCGCCGCCAGTTGATTGTGAGCAATTCGTCCGACGTTATTCGCTTATGTTCTAAAAACATCAGACAGTGTTTATTCGATTTAAAAATTGTCCGGTCTAGGTTCTAGATTCACTTGTAATTCAATTGAATCTTCAAGAACAAATAAAAATTCAGTTAGAGGTTATTAATGGGGCCTATTGAAATTTATCTAGAAATTTGGAGTTATCTGGAACGTTTTGTCATCTCTTAGGTTGGTATCATAAATTTCAGATGTTTTTCGAAAATTGGTTTGAGTTGTTGCTTGTAGTCTAGTTGTTATTGTGCATGTGAGAATAGGCAACTTTTTAATTGCTCTCGAACGAAGTTTGTAGCAGTTATATTGTTCTCATCGGTCTTTTCTCTCATGCGCTTTTTGGCTTGACCAATTTTTCGTCTGACGCTTTTGACTTTTCGTCCTTAAAAACGGAATAAACAGGTAGCTCCCAGCAGGCATTAAGTTTCACTAGAGGGAGTTTTATCTTAAAATGGAGGTTTACCATCGTACTTTCCAATGGGAGCAATTTTTCTGAGACGATTGTTGCAACAATTACATTATTGGTGCTGCCCTTTTAATGCGCTTTTTGGCTTTAATGCGCTTTTTTGTCTTCAAAAATGGTATAAGCAGGTGAGCCTCTACAATCATTAAGTTGCTGAGCGGCGCCAAAAGGGCTTTACTGGTCTCTAGACAATTCACCGTTGTTGCTGGGAATAAAATAATGTTTAAAAGGTCAATTTCTTGCGGTTGGGTTTACCTTTTTTCGGTTTGAAAAACGGAACAGGTAGCGCCCAGCGGGAATTAAATGCTCTTAGAGCCTTTCAGCTCTGTTTTAGCTCAAACTGTTTTGGATACTTATACTTATAGCGTGAAGGACGGTTCTTAGAGGTTGAAGACACCCTGACTGTTGACCCGCTCCCGCACTATTGCTCCATCCCCCACCGCGCTGTTGCCCTCGAACCCTACTGTTGTCCCACATCTCCCTCGCGATCAGCCCCCCGGTGCTCCCCCTCCCTCCCCCCGTGGCTTTTGTTCGTCATATTTTTTTAATTGCTTTCGAACGAAGTTTGTAGCAATTATGTTAGTCCCATCGGTCTTTTCTCTCATGCGTTTTTTCGCTTGACCGATTTTCCGTCTGACGCTTTTGACTTTTCGTCCTTAAAAACGGAATGAACAGGTAGAGCCCAGCAGGCATTAGTTTCATTAGAGGGAGTTTTATCTTAAACTGGAGGTTTTCCATCGTACTTTACAATGGGGGCAGTTTTTTGAAACGATTGTTGTAACAATTACATTATTGGTGCCGCCCTTTTAATGCGCTTTTTGGCTTGAATGCGCTCTTTTGTCCTCAAAAATGGTATAAGCGGGTGAGCTTCTACAATCATTAAGTTGCTGAACAGCGCCAATAGAGCTTTACTGGTCTCTAGACAATTCGACGTTGTTGCTGGGAAAAAAATATTGGTTCAAAGGTCAATTTCTTGCGGTTGGGTTTACCCTTTTTTCCTCCTGAAAAACGGAATAAACAGGTAGCGCCCAGCGGGCATTAAGTGCTCTTAGAGCCTTTCAGCTCTGTTTCAGCTCAAACTGTTTTGGATACTTATACTTATAGCGTGAAGGACGGTTCTTAGAGGTTGAAGACACCCCGACTGTTGACCCTCTCCCGCACTATTGCTCCATCCCCCACCGCGCTGTTGCCCTCGAACCCCACTGTTGTCCCACATCTCCCTCGCGATCAGCCCCCCGGTGCTCCCCCTCCCTCCCCCCGTGGCTTTTGTTCGTCATATTTCGAGTTCCTTGTGCCCTAGGTGTCAAGGAACCTCCTCTAGGGTTTTATATAGGGTTTCTGTATAGTTTATAGTGGTAATGGAATGGATTTAGCATTTTAACATCAAATTATAGCAATTTTGACAAAACGTGCAAATTTTTTAAATTTATTTGACATTCATTTCTCCTTATTCACGTCTTTCCAGGCGAAGGGGCCAGAAGACGTCCTTAAGAGTTTGATATTAAGATACTGAAAATTTTTGCCATGGAATAGCTTTCAATTTTTTAATATGACAAATTTTTGCACTTTTTTTGGATAAAACTTACATTTTTTTGGAGTTGTTTGTAGGTTTTTAGGTTTCTCTAGCCTCAAGAGCAGAGGAATTTCCTGCAGTGTTTAACAATAGGTTACTGTATGTTTGCTAAATGTAATGGAATGTTTTTCAAGATTTCAGGACTACGAATTTTAGCATTTTTTTTATAGAACTTGCCATTTTTTTCTGCTTTTTTTTACATTTATTGTCATTATTCAGGTTTTTCAGCCTAATAGAAGATCTCCGTTAGCATATGATAATAAGTTACTGGAAAATGTTTTTTGGCCATTGATATGTTTTCAACTTTTTAATCACAATTTTTAGTTGTGTATGCAACTTGCAATTTTTTTTTCAAGTTTTTTGAAGTTTAGTCATTTTTTAGGTTTCTCCAGCTTCAAGAGCCACATAGCGTCCTCTAGGTTTTGATTATAGGTTACTGCATAGCTTCTGGATGGATTGGAATGTTTTTCAAATTTATAATATCAAGAATTTTTAAAAAGTTTTTGCAATTTTCAAGTTTTTTTGAATCTTTAAATCTAAATTTTTTTTCCGGCACCAGGGTTCTAGGGACCTCCTCCAATGTTTGATAATAAACTGTTGCTTAGTTTCTGTTTATCAATAGCTTCTGTTACATAGAGGTAATGAAATGGATATCAAAATTTTAATGACTCCAGCTTTAGCAATTTTTTGAAAAAGTTCAATTTTTTGTTCAAATTTTTGAAAAATTATTATCATGATGCAAGTTTAGGGATTTTTGAGCCAGTGAAATTATTTAAAGCTGGAAAATGGGGATACTGTATAATCTCTTGAGACAATGAAATGGATTTGAAGCTTTTAGTATCTTAAATTCTAGCAGGATTTTGTTAAAATTTGCTATTGTATTCAAAATTTTTGAATATTTTTGTCCTTTTCTGAGATTAACGATCATTACTGGCCAACGAAGCTTTTCAAGTCTTGCAGATTGGTTACTTGACATAACGTCAAAGACAAAGAAGTTTTGAACATTTTCACTGTGAAATCTGGAAGTTTTTTAATTGTCAATATTATCAATTTTTTATTTGATTTATTTACTAACAAGGCTAGAAAACTTAATTTGGCAGAGTGGAGTGAAGCTAAGCTAGCCTCACTAATCCGTGTCTAGCTACTGACGAAGTAAACCGCGCGCCGGTCGTTTGAGAGCAATTCGCCCGACGTTGGTTATGTTTGCTGTTTTGCAATTTTTTGCTATCGTCATTTTGCTGTGAGAGTAGCGCTAATTTAGAAGAAAATATCTCGAGTTGATTTGGATGCACGCTTTGTCTCTCAAAAATCAAGTTAAGTTCTTTGATAAATCGCTAGATTTTTTCAGAGATGGTTACACAAATTAATTGAGTTTTAATATGATAGCAGAGCCTGTTTTAGGTGGAAAGGAGCGTTATCTTAAAATGAAGGTTTTCTATCGTACTTTCCAATGGGGGTAATTTTTCTCAAACGATTGTTTCAGAAATTACATTATTGGTACTGTTTTTTAATGCGCTATTTGGCTGGATTCGTTTTTAACTTGTTTACTTTGTCCTCAAAAACGGTATAAGCAGGTGAGCCTCTACCATCATTAAGTCGCTGAGCAGCGCCAATAGAGCTTTCTAGACATTTCACCGTTCTTGTTGGGAATAAAATAAGGTTTCAAAGGCCAATTTCCTGCTGTTGGGTTTACCCACTCAAAAACTCATCTCCGAAAAAAATCCTTTTTTGACTCTCATTTCCCTTCTCGGTAACGTCAGTAAGCCAAAGCTCGCTACCACCGAAGCCATTTTTTCTGCTTCGCAGTAATTTGCTGAGAGCAAATCACCCCAAAATTGCCGGTTTTGTTTGAGTTGAAAATCTTTTTTTAAGTAAACTACCGACAATTGTTAATCTGAGTAGTTCAAAATTCAAAATTTTTAAGGTGAAAAACAACCCGAAACTCAAATCCGACTAGGAAAACTTGCTCTCTAACGAAGTTAGTTGTACTTTGGGTCTAGTTAGTTCTTTTGTGGGATTTTTTGCCTATTTTTTCGTGGGATTTTCAAAAATGGTAAAGGCAGGTGAAGATGCAAAGCTTTAAGTCGCCAAGCAGCGCTCTTAGAGCTTTGCAAGTCTCGAATTGTGCGATTTATTGAAGCTGCTTAAAATAAATAAATTTATCGTGTGAAGGGCAATTTTTTTAATACTGGACCCTTTTTCGCCGGCACCCCTACCCCTCTTCCTTACACCCTTTACCCCCCCCCCCCCCCCACCGCTTGCACCTTGTTTGTGAGCAATTCGCTCAATGTTAGTCGGTTGTGTTCTGCTTTTTTTTCATCAAAATATTTTTTCAGATGAACCTTTAACCAGGTAGCCAGGATCAAAACACTTCCTCTGAGAATTTGGAATCCGCTGTTTTTAAAACAAACTTAAGTCAGAAATTAGA